>NW_027507686.1:17060215-17334691 GCF_037356315.1 Lithobates pipiens
AGTCTTTTCACATTGTCTGGGGCTGGCCCATCTGCTCAGCTGCCTCACATTTGCTTGTGAATAGCTGGGCTTGGTAGGGTGCAGGCGTTGGGCGCCAGCCCCTCTCTTCTCCTGCCGGCCTCCACCAAGACTCTCCCGAGAAAGTAGCAGCAGAGGACAGATGGGGTCTGCGGAGGTTCAGGTATGAGGGGACCTTTTTTTTTTTTTTTTTTTTTTATAGCATTTTATTTTGGGGGTTTGCGGTGCCTGTTCTACGCAAAGTGGCTCCTCGATCGTCCGTCCTCCTCCTCCGGGAAGTTGGGTTGGAGGAGGCAGGTGACCGGATCGCTAGGTTGGACCCCATACACACTGTTAGATTTTCTGCAGATTTTTGTCTTCCGATTTACCAAAACCATTGTAGTGCAAGGGCCTGCCTGATTGCATACACATTGAAACGCTTAAGGTTTGACCTCATATTATATGGTTTTGGTAATTCTGAAGACAAAAATCTGCAGAAAATCGAATTATTGTATGGTGTGTATGGGGTCTTATTGTGTGCCGTTTGAGACGTCTAAATAATGGCATCCTATCGATTTTTCTATTGACACATTTAATCTATTTTGGGATGCTTTTTGTCAATTGGCTGCTCAGTTCAGATTTTTTTTATTACGATGATTCACTTGAAATTTTGATTAAAAAATGAAAGAAACGATCCGTGTTGACGTTTCTCCACAATTTGATCACAAATTTTAAACATTTTGTACAAAGATTTGCCATTAATATTATTATTGCTGCTGTTGTTGATGATATTATTATTATTATATTATTCATTTTAATATATTATTATTAAAATATAATATTATTATTATTATTATACAAGATTTCTATAGTGCCAACAGTTTGCCCATCACTTTACAATGCCATGAAAGGGATCTGAAAGGGATCTTGGAACAAAAATGATTGTTAAAATAGCTTGTTAGGAGAAAAAAAAAAAACTGTTTTAAAATGCAGATAAAAAACTATAAAATGAACATAATGATTAAAAAAAAATGTAAATATTTTTTTTTAAATGTAAAATATGGTCATATCTGACGATTGGGCAGATGTAATGGAACTGCCTGAGACAGAGTAAAGAGCGATGATGATTGGCACAGCGTGAAAATACCGAACGTTTCCCTTTTCACCACTTTAGGACCATCAGCACAATGAAGGATGAGTTCTGATTGGTGGTAATGAGGGGGGGGGGGGTACTATGGGGGTTGATTTACTAAAGGAAAATGGTAATTGCAGGTGCTACAGAGCTTAGTAAATGAGGGAAAGCTTCACTTTGTAATGAATACCCAATCGCATGCAAGGAAAAAAAAATGCATTTTTGCTTGCACATGATTGGACGATGGAAGCCAGCAGAATTTCTGCTCCTTTACTAAGCTCTGGAGCAACCGCACCTGCAAAGTGCACCGTCTTATTTCCCTTTAGTAAAAAGACCCCTATGTATTGTGAGTAGGGATGCACTGAGATTTCTGCCTCTGAAAACAAATCATCAGAAAATAGCGCCAAAAACGCACGAGATTTTACAGCGATTTTGCTGCAATTTTACCGTGCTTGTGGTGTGTGTTTTTTTTCCATAGGTCATGTGACTTAAAACAAAAAAAAACGCATCAGAAATGCAACACGGGTGCCTTTTTGATGCCACCTTGCTGCGTTTTCAATGGGGAGGTGCGTTTTTTTGTGTGCAGTCTTTTTTTTTTTTTTTTTTTTTTTTTTTTTTTTAACTGACCAAAAAATGCAGCAAGCGAGATTTTTAACACCACAACAGACCAGTGTGAAGACATACAAAGAATTTAAAGGGATGCGTTTTTCTTGAGCTTTTCTTGCGGTAAAGGTGCCAATAATGGCCAACAATACATTTTTATATTCATTTAAATTCATGATATCAATGAAGAAGTCAAATATAATACAATTGTATATAAAATTATTTTTACTGTCGGCACCAGAATTTTTATTTTGGTGCACCTCCCAGTTCTTTCAAACTGATTTTTTTTATTTTTTTGTTTTTTAAAAACCAGGATTGCTTTTATTAAACAGATATGTGGTACAATCGTAGTAAATTTCAATATTGTACAAAGCCTGATGTTTTTTTAAAGTGCAAAAAAACGCAATCCTTTTCAATCCTTTGAGACTCTGCACCCTGCAGGTGTGGTGCGTTGTGAAAAGTCCTGTATCTTTGGTTTTTCCATTGAAAACGGCACGTGCGTTGCGTTTTTTTTTTGGTAGTTTTTCTTTTTTGAGTCGCGTGTCCAAGTCTCAGGGGTGCATGCTGTGTAAAAAGCACCCTGGGAATGCGGCCAAAAAAGCATATGCATTTTTACATTGGAGCAGCGTGAAAGCAGCTTTAAGCCTCGTACACAGGGTTCGATCGTTGGCAGGGGATTGGTCTGTTGACAGACTGTTGTCCTAAAATCTTACTGTTTTTAGTACGCTCTTTTTGACAATTGTCGTCCAACTTTCGGTCAACAAATGTACACGAATCCGTCACACAAAAGTCTAAAGTACAAACGCGCACGATCGGAATCGATGCTCGCCAAACACAAAATTAGGCAGAAGGGGCCCAAAGGGTGGCGTTCAAGAGCTGAAATTCCTCGTAGTACGACACTACGTTCGCGTTTGTGGCACGACAATTGTGTACCGTTAGTTTGCAAGACAAGATCCTGGCACACGCCCCCTTTTGACAAAAATCAGACGCTCGGTTGGCCAACAATCGTCCCGTGTGTACGAGGCTTTAGACTAGGTCTAGGCATTTTATTTATTTTTTATTTTTTGTTTATTACAGGTTACGTTATATAGCGCTGTCAATTTAAGCAGCGCTTTACATATAGATCGTACAGTCACATTAGTCCCTACCCTCAAGGAGCTTACAATCTAAAGTCCCCTAACTCCCATTCATACATACACATACTGGCACCCATTTAGACAGGAGCCAATCACTCCATTAGCATATCTGTGGAGTGTGGGAGGAAACCGGAGTACCCGGAGGAAACCCGCACAGGGAGAACATGCAAACTCCAGGCAGGTAAGTGTCGTTGTTGGGATTCAAACCGGCGTGTGTCGGAAACGTGCTAGAACAGGAAAAATGCTGCCCTTTAGCAGATGCACATTGATGTCGTTCATATGGTGCAGGAAATTATGTCATCCCTGCACATTTCCCGCACTGAGTTGCAGTCCCACACTGCCCTTGCGATCTGCTGCGGGTGTTGATAAACAAAAATGTAAAGACACCTCAAATGCAGTGCGCTTGCCGACACTGGATCGCATGATACAAAATCGACCGTGTGATCTGGTTACGGTGAGCCTCCAAAAAAAAAAAGGCGCATGCATGATTTGACGCTATGCGGGGCAATTTGAGCCCATTCAAAATAAATGGTCTGAAATGGCACTGCAGTGAATCGCATGCGATATGCACAGGAATACTGTAAAGGAAATTTGTAAGTTCTGTATATAATTGTATTCTTTTTTTGTATGTATTGCACTCTGCCCTCACTGTGCACACGGCACTAATAATGTTTTCAGTACATGTTGGCATTCTTTCGAGTCTTGATTAGAATTAGCCTGCCTATGTTACGCCCCTTCTTGCCATACAAGTACAATTATAATATTAACGTGATACCTACGTAATCGTGTGTATAAAAAAACTTCAATTACGTCATAATAAAGGAGAACAGTTATGTGGAAAGATGCTGAGCATATCTTTTTTTGTGTCTGTTCCCTACTGCAGTAGTTATTAATTTTAAACCACTAATCAATATGAGGATAGGAGTTGCCCATCTATAAATTTTCATGTCAATACTAATTGTTATTGGCACCCCTCGCGACCGCAGTTGGCTGCTGTAGAAGCGAGCCTTATTAAATAAACTTCAGTTGGTCAGACTAAAGGGGTTGATTTACTAAAGGCAAATATATTGTGCAGGTTGCTCTAGACCTCAGTAAATGATGGGAAGCTTTGCTGACTTCCATCATCCAATCACGTGCAAGCAAAAATGGTGTTTTTTTTAAATAAAACCTCTTGTTGTGTACCAGAGCCCCCCATTTACTTAATTGAGCCTGATTGTTCCTGTGCCGGTGGAGGAGCACACCCGCTCCAGCCGGTGTCTGGGGTCCTGATTGGATAGATTGATAGCAGCACAGCCAATGGCTTCCACTGCTGTCAATCAAATCTAGTGATGTGGGGGCAGGGCCGAGTTCTGCTGTTTGTGTGAATATACGCAGCAGCAGGACACAGGAGCACCCCCCCCCCCCTCCCTGCACGGGTGCCCTAAGGGACTGCGCTTACCCCGGCAGGGCACTCCAGAAGAGGAGTAGCCAGGAGCACCGCCGGGGGACCCCAGAAGAGGAGGATCAGGGCCACTCTGTGCAAAACCAACTGCACAGAGGAGGGAAGTGTGACATGTTTTCTTCAATAAAAAAGGAACTTTCAGTTATCCTTGAAGCTTCATCTCATGTACTAAGCTCTGGGGCAACTGAACTGGTGCACAGTATATTTGCCTTTAGTAAATCCATCCCTAAGATTCATGATATAGTCCCATCAGTGTAAAGACACAACATTTGAAATCAGATTGTCCGCCATTACAAGCGCGGTATGGCAACGTTCCTTTTGTTCATTCAGTTTGAATGGCGCCGCAACGCGTGGAACGTTCTTTTATTGCTTCTCTGCCAGCCCGTGTCAGAAAACAGCAAAGAGCCCTGCAGAGTGAGGTGTCTGATGTCAGATCTTAAATTATGTTTTGAATGGCACTCCAATACACGTAGGCAATGCCCATGTGTTGTGATGTGCCACTATGCGCCATAGTGTGCAGGTGCGTTACAAATTCTGTGACCTGTTTTTATATTTCAAGAACATTTTATTGTTTTGGCCACCCATTATTTTCATTAGGCTGCCTTGATGCAAAGACCCACAAAACTGTAAATGGGTCCTTAAACCTTTCTGGTAGTGGTGCACCGAAACCGAAAATTCAGGATGCACCAAAAAACCCCCAAAATGGACGGTTTAAAAAAAAAAAAAAATTATATATGATATACATACATACACACACACAGTGTGTGTGTATATATGTATATATAATTTTATACTCAGTATCTTACAAAATTAAGTACACCCCATTTTTGTAAATATTTTCTTCTATCTTTTCATGTGACAACACTGAAGAAATGACACTTGTCTACAATGTAAAGTTGTGAGTGTACAGCTTGTATAACAGTGTAAATTTCATGTCCCCTCAAAATAACGCAACACACAGCCATTAATGTCTAAACCGCTGGCAACAAAAGTGAGTACACCCCTAAGTGAAAATTTCCAGATTGGGCCCAAAGTGTCAATATTTTGTGTGGCCACAATTATTTTCCGGCACTGCCTTAACCCCCTTGGGCATGGAGGTCACCAGAGCTTCACAGGTCACCACTGGAGTCCTCTTCCCCTCCTCTATGATGACATCACAGAGCTGGTGGATGTTAGAGACCTTGTGCTCCTCCACCCTCTGTTTGAGGATGCCCTACAGATGCTCAGTAGGGTTTAGGTCTGGAGACATGCTTGGCCAGTCCATCACCTTCACCCTCAGCTTCTTTAGCAAGGCAGTGGTCATCTTGGAGGTGTTTGGGGTCGTTATCATGTTGGAATACTGCCCTGCGGCCCAGTCTGTGAAGGGAGAGAGAGAGAGAGAGAGTGCGAGAGTGACTTGATATGGAACTAGGGGAGGGGATCATGCTCTGCTTCAGTATGTCACAGTACATGTTGGCATTCATGGTTCCCTCAATGAACTGTAGCTCCCCAGTGCCGTTGATGTATCAGATAGTGTCCACCATCACATAGTGTCCGCCCTGCACTGCGCTTGCGCAGTACTGGGGACAAGGAGAAGCCGAACATCTTCGAAAATGAGCGGCACCTGTGCAGTGAGTCCAGGTTCAAGCCCCACCATCCAAGTGGACAGAGTTCGAATATAAAAGAGCTGAGCGACGCGAGGCCGTGCCTGACGTGTGGTGAGCGAAGCGAACCTGCGAGGGGCCCTGTTATTATGAGCAACTCTATGTCCACTTGGATGGTGGGGCTTCAACCTGGACTCAGGCGCCGTTTATCTTCAGAGATGTTCGGCTTCTCCTTGTCCCCCGTACTGTGCAAACGCTGTGCCTGCGCAGTACGGGGCCGGACACTATTCGATAGGCGGACACTTTTTGTCAGAACACCGGCAGCACTCGTGCAGCCCCTAGACAATGACACTGCCACCACCGCAACTAGGGACGCACCAAATTATCAGCCAATAGAAAAAAAAAAGACGCCGATAATGTCCACCAAAAAAACACACAAGATTTTGCCGCGATATGACAGTGCATTTTCCATTTATTAGATGGTTTTCAAAAAGATGGTACAAAGAGATTTTGACCATGCGTTTTTCATGCTTGACTGTAGGCAAGGCACACTTGTCTTTGTCCTCCTCACCTGGTTGCCGCCACACACGCTTCACACCATCTGAACCAAATACGTTTATCTTGGTCTCCTCAGGCCACAGGACGTGGTCCCAGTAATCCATTTATTTATTTTTTTATGGTAAAAAGAAAAAAAGCTCAAGAAAAATGCCTCCCTTTATATACGTTGAATGTCTTCACACTGCTCCGTTGCGGTGTTAAAAATCCTGCTTACCGCATTTTTGGGGCATGTTTAGTCAGTTAAAAAAAAAAAAAAACACCAAAAATGCATCTCCCTTCCCTTTTTTTAAAATGCATTAGAAAGCGCATAAAAAATGCACCCGTGTTGCGTTTTTGGTGCATATTTTGAGTCGTTTGACCTATGAAGAAGGCACGGTCAAAATCTTTGTTACCACCTTTTGAAAACCATCTAATAAAAGTTTATAAACGGAAAATGCACGGTCAAGTCACGACAAAATCTCACGCTTTTTTTTTTTTTTTTGGTGCCCATTATTGGCATCATTTTTTTTTTTTTTTTCTATTGGCTGATAATTTTCAGCAGCCAATAATTCGGTGCGTCCCTAGTTGCGTTTTAACTATTAAACATTAATTGTGAAAACAACCAGATATAGGAATTTTTCTGAATGTTCTCTATTGGTCGGGTCTTCGGGATTAAAAAAACAAACCAAAGTATTAATTCTACGTGTCTTGCGAGCGGCTGTGTTTGCTGTCACATGGGATGTGAAGTGTGAGTCTGCTCTTGTCTGGCACATCGGCGCGCCGAGTTCCCGTACCTGACCTCTCCATGATCAATTCGGTGTTAATTGCCGAGTGCTTCGGTGGCTGTACTTCTTGCCGTCAGTGGTGGTGGTGGGGGGTGGTTGTTGTATTTGCACCCTTGTGCGGCGCTTCAGAGGTTAACCAGAGGCTTCCTGGCTTGTGTACCATGGAGACCAATTTGAGGTCCTCCTATTAAGTGTCTAATGAGAAGGGTAGGAAGGTGGCTAATGGGATACAGGTGTGAAGGGCGCTAACGGGAATTCCTCTGCAGCAGGTGCAGGAAACCCGTCCTTCCCCCTTCTCAGCTGTTGTGTGACCAAAAGCCTTAAAGGAGGAGTTCACTTTAAAAATAGGGGAAAGAAGGAAAATAGATGTGGCGCTATACCTTATAAAACTCACTAAAAAAATATAAAATGTAATATAATATAAATAAAATTGTACAAATTTTCCAGCCTGCTGGCTAGTATTTTTTTTAAAAACAGCGAGAAACCTTAATGGACTGTATAGTAAAATCAATAATAAAATCAATAAACAATAAAGTGCTGGAGGTTAGTCCTTATTAAATAGTGAATGCAAAGTGAATATAAATTTTCCAGCCTGCTGGTTAGTAAATGCAATAAACTCAAATTAGGTAAAAGTGAATAAATAAATATTTAGATAAATAATTAGTAAAACTATCATGAATCAATCAATACTTAATATTGAAAGCTATTAGAGTTGCTTGTGACTGTGATTGTAGCACAACCAAATGAATGGACACAAGGGGAACAATCAATCCTATATAAACGTGAATACTGGTGGGGTGGTGGGTGTAAACACACTGTGTCAAATCTCAAAACATGCCATAAATACCACAATAAAAAATAGAAAAATAGAAAATTAAATACAGTGAGGGAATGAAAAATAATAAAAAAGATTGAAAATATTTTAGTCCAGAAAGTAAAAAGTAAAAAAAAAAAAAAAAAAAATCTTGCGGTGACAAGTCTAATATAAAAGTCCAATTGAATAAAGTTTAAAATTGATATTTAAACATGAAACGAATATTTGGTGGTGAAAAAAGTAAGTGAGGAAAGTGACTTCAATATTCGTTCGCAGTGAACGTTTGCAGTGAACGTTTATGGATTTTGCTCTCACCAGAGATATGACCCCGTCCGGGGTGGATCAGCCTCCACAGTATAAGCCACTGTGTCGCTTCTTGGGCTGTCTCTGCTATGCTGCTGGGGAGATCCTTCGTTCTTCCGTGGGGATGTTGTACCTCGTTTACATATGATAGAAAAGAGGACTGCCCATGGTGTAGTATGTTTGAAACTCAGTTTATTTGAAACAACCTTAAAAATACTCACATTTAGTACGAAAAAAACACGTATTGTATTAAAAGCGTTCGGAACATCCACTCGGCTGACACGCCGTTTGTGCTGAAGGTGTACGTATCTGGCCACGCCCTACGCGTTTCGTCATTCAGACGTCATCTGGAGCCGCTCTGGACTAAAATATTTTCAATCTTTTTTATTATTTTCCATTCCCTCACTGTATTTAATTTTCTATTTTTCTATTTTTTATTGTGGTATTTATGGCATGTTTTGAGATTTGACACAGTGTGTTTACACCCACCACCCCACCAGTATTCACGTTTATATAGGATTGATTGTTCCCCTTGTGTCCATTCATTTGGTTGTGCTACAATCACAGTCACAAGCAACTCTAATAGCTTTCACTATTAAGTATTGATTGATTCATGATAGTTTTACTAATTATTTATCTAAATATTTATTTATTCACTTTTACCTAATTTGAGTTTATTGCATTTACTAACCAGCAGGCTGGAAAATTTATATTCACTTTGCATTCACTATTTAATAAGGACTAACCTCCAGCACTTTATTGTTTATTGATTTTATTATTGATTTTACTATACAGTCCATTAAGGTTTCTCGCTGTTTTTAAAAAAAAATACTAGCCAGCAGGCTGGAAAATTTGTACAATTTTATTTATATTATATTACATTTTATATTTTTTTAGTGAGTTTTATAAGGTATAGCGCCACATCTATTTTCCTTCTTTCCCCTATTTGACTGTTCCATCCATCTGGATGGAAACATAATAGAGGCTGCTCTTACCTATATTACACTACATACTCTCTGTATAACAGATTCCATAGCGCACCCTATCCCTCTGTTTTAATTATCACTTTAAAAATAAATGCACATTTTTTTTTTGCAAGTAAAAAATAAATAAAAAAATAAATGCACCTATTATTTTTTGTTGCCGGAGCCTGTAAAATATTGCAGCAGATCTATCAGTGTATAGGCTCGCTGGTACCTCCCTCGTAATGAGGAAGCCAATTCATTCTAACAGGAACAATGCACCAATGTACCCACAGCCTCCCCCAGTGGGTCAAGACACGCTTCCTGATTGGCTAGGAGGAGAATCGGGAAGACCATAGCGAATATTCATTCGCCATTGTCGCACAACTGGGTGGGCTCGGGGCGCACCCTTATTTTGAAGCCTATTGGAGCCTCTGGCTCTAATCATGTGCTTCAAAAAAAAAAAAAGGCCCCATTAGAATACATGCACCCCGCATGTGTATTAGGATGCCAAGCGCATGGCTAGGGCGGTGCCCTGCCCCCCCCCCCCCCCAGCGCCTGGCATTACGAGTCACCACTGGTTAAAAGTGTCCAATTTGTCCACTTGAATATTGCAGTCCAGCTGTAAGTCGCTGCTCGTTGCCATTACTAGTAAAAAAAAAAAATATATATATATATATATATAAAAAATAAATATATATATATATATATATATATATATATATATATATATATATATATATATATATATATATATGTATATGCGACCCATTGCTTGCTTTTTTCCGGCCCTTGGGGTGCCATTTTATTCACTGTAGCCAATGAAGGGCACAATTCCTCCCAGTGACGCAGACAATGGGGTGCAGTTCCGCCCAGTGACGCAGACAATGGGGCGCGGTTCCGGCCAGTGACACCAGTGGGGCACAATGAAATCAATGTTCAGGCACAATTTCTCGCAATGAAACCAACAATGGGGCCCAATTCCTTCCAATGATGGGGGATTATTTACTCCCACTGACGTTGGTACATTTTGTACTCCTACTGGCCACAGTCCGGCCCCCCTAAAGTCTAAAGGACAGTAAACCGGCCCTTTGATTAGAAAGTTTGGAGACCCCTTGCTCTAGGGCAGTGATGGCGAACCTTGGCACCCCAGATGTTTTGGAACTACATTTCCCATGATGTTCATGCACTCTGCAATGTAGTGGAGCATCATGGGAAATGTAGTTTCAAAACATCAGGAGTGCCAAGGTTCGCCATCACGCCATCATGTGTGTATATGTATGTATGTGTGTATATATATATATATATATTGTTTGGGGATTCTGAGTAATCTTTTACCAATAAATATTGATTTTAACTTGTAAGCAGCAAGTGTCAGATTTCGTTTTTAAGTGGTTAAACTTCCCTCATTTACAGACTGAAGTTCATTCCTTTGATCTAAGAAGAAATGTTACTTTGTTTATACTTATCTGTAATGTGATAAAACTTGGTAGGCTGCCTGGGTTTTTTTTTTTCCAGCTGTGAGAACTCTCTGCACATGTTATAAGGAATCATGAAATGCTGTTTTGAAGATCGGGAAGGGAAAAGAATTGCGATTTAGATTTTTAACGATTAATCGCGCAGCTCTCGCGGCTGGTATAGTCGCTAGCAATAATCGATGAGTTCTCCCAGCAGGGATGAGCTCCTTTGCCAGGAGAATTCAATAGCTCGGTGGTGGGAGGGACTTCCTTGTCAATACTGACTGTGTTGATGGTGGAATTGATTGCGGATCGTGGTTGCAGGAAATGCATTTTGCTCTGTGCATGGCCTGCATAAGCGTTCGGTCTTCATCTGGAAGATTAAATGGTTGGCGACAACAAATCCATTTCTGCCCCAGGAATCAATCCATGAGAGCTGCGAGTTGCACTTCTAAGGGTATACATGAGCAGCAGTTTTTTATGGGGGGCAGTAGGGTGGGGGGAGGGACCCCTACGATTTTCCTAGGCAAAAATCAACAATATTCCTCTACAATTCAGAGTCGCCCCACGCCAGTACTTTTTTTAAAAAAATGGCCACTAGGTGTCCTCAGTTGGACAGCCAGCTTCATTCAATCCACTTCCTCTGAGCCCAGGTCATCCTGGATCAACCCCCCGCTTACAAGTGGACAGTGAAAGGAAAAGTACCAAAGTGATGAGAACCTCTTGGTCACTCTGCTCTCCCCTCCTATCAGCAGGCTTCTTAACATAACGGATTGGTTCCTTGTGCTGCTTCTTCCTCACATTTCAGCTATGCTGTACAGGGGACTGCAAGAGGCTGATACCAGGTCACATCCAGATGACTATTCGCTGACGCTCGTTGTGTGTGTGTGTGTGTGTGTGTGTGTGTGTGTGTGTGTGTGTGTGGGGGGGGGGGGGGGCGTGTTCTGCTGTTGTCACTGGCCAATCCCGTGCCGGAGATCAGAACAAAAAAAATGTAAAGAGTATTTTCCAAAAGAACAAAACATGGCGTGCGTCTTTCATAGAGAAGGTGCCATCCAGTTTACCTCCATGTAATTTATCTGACCCCAGAGGTCATACACACGTGACCTCCGCCTCCCCCCCCAAAAACCAACACAGCTCTGTCCATTTTGCCGCAATCGTGTCGCTTTTGGCAACACCTTCTTAAAAATATCTCTGTACATCCGAATAGGAGGGACGTCCTTTCCCAGGACAGTCTACATTTTACAGACGCTCCCCGCAGGTTCTTTTTTTTTTTTTTTTCTGTCTCAAACTTGGTGTGGTGTCTATTTACTCAGTGTGATATTATCCTTTTATATTTTATTATTAAAAAAAATGCGTTTTATGTATTGTGCAGTTTTTGCATTCAAATTCAAGAAAGTGTATATTTTGGGGGGGGGGGGGGGGTGGCTAACTACATTTCTAGCAAAAAATACTGATTTTTTTTTGGGGGGGATTTTTTTTACATGTAAATAAAGTGTCAAAGCCCTGGTCTGGAAGTGGTCTGCTTAGTAGAAGAGGATTCGATTCATCCGCCATGATTGTGTGGATGGGGGGATTCGGGTCAGGTTTTTGTTTTTTTTGTTCAATCTGCTGGTTGAATGAAACAAGCGGACTCCTCTCCGTCCAGCTTTTCATGGTGTTCTGCGGTAGTAATGCTCCTCAGCGCTTTGTTTGCTTTGCAGTTTTCAGAGATCTCCGCTGTCCTTCCCTGGACCTCCCTTTTTTTTTCTTCTGCTAATTCCTTTCAGCCAAATTAAAATTCCATTCATGCTGCACCTCGATCTGTCCTCGATCTGCAATCAGCACCTATTGAGGCGGAACATGCGGAGTGACAAGGACACGCCCTTTAACACTCTCACACCTGCAGCGCTGTGAAAGTTCTGCGAATTATGTGCCGATCTCCGAACAGCTTCACACAGAGAGATCGGCAGACTGACTTCTGCACTATGAGAGCGATCGGCATACTGAATTCTCTGCGCTGTGAGAGCGATTGTCAGACTGAATTCTCTGCGCTGTGAGAGCGATCGTCAGACTGAATTCTCTGCGCTGTGAGAGCGATTGTCGGACTGAATTCTCTGCGCTGTGAGAGCGATCGTCAGACTGAATTCTCTGCGCTGTGAGAGCGATTGTCAGACTGAATTCTCTGCGCTGTGAGAGCGATTGTCAGACTGAATTCTCTGCGCTGTGAGAGCGATTGTCAGACTGAATTCTCTGCGCTGTGAGAGCGATCGTCAGACTGAATTCTCTGCGCTGAGAGCGATCGGCATACTGAATTCTCTGCGCTGAGAGCGATCGTCAGACTGAATTCGGCACGCTGTGAGAGCGATCGTCAGACTGAATTCTCTGCGCTGAGGGCGATCGGCATACTGAATTCTCTGCGCTGAGAGCGATCGTCAGACTGAATTCGGCACGCTGTGAGAGCGATCGCCAGACTGAATTCTCTGCGCTGAGAGCGATCGGCATACTGAATTCTCTGCGCTGAGAGCGATCGTCAGACTGAATTCTGCACACTGTGAGAGCGATCGGCATACTGAATTCTCTGCGCTGAGAGCGATCGGCATACTGAATTCTCTGCGCTGTGAGAGCGATCGTCAGACTGAATTCTCTGCGCTGAGAGCGATTGTCAGACTGAATTCTGCGTATGCTATGAGAGGGATCGTCAGACTGAATTCTGCGCATGCTATGAGAGGGATCGTCAGACTGAATTCTGCGCATGCTGTGAGAGCGATCGTCAGACTGAATTTTGCGCATGCTTTGAGAGCGATCGTCAGACTGAATTTTGCGCGCTGTGAGAGCGATCGGCAGACTTGCCATGTACCATGCAATGTGTGTTTTTTTTTTTTTTGCACTACTTACTTTTGGTGCAATTCAGTCCATTCAAAATAAATGGCCTCAAATCACACCGCATTGCAATGGATGCTAATGCATGTTATGTTCCTTTGCAATTCCTGGGGTGATCTGGCCCTTAGGGCCGGTTCCCGCTGGTGTGATGTCCGGCATGGGATGTGATTCGCACTGCAGTGCAAATTACATGCGATCTCTGTAATGCGATTTCAGCCATACCAATAGCATGGCTGAATTCGCATCGCATTCGGACCAAACTCGCACAGAACCCCCTTTTTTTTTTTTTTTTGGTCCGCAGCAGAATTGGAATTCTTATGACTTTCTTTCACCAATGTCTTTCTTCTTGTCACTCTTCCATAAAGGGCAGATTTGTGGAGAGACGACTAATAGTTATCCTGTGGACAGATTCTCCCCCCTGAGCTGTGGATCTCTGCAGCTCCTCCAGAGTTTCCATGGGCCTCTTGGCTGCTTCTCTGATGAATGCTCTCCTTGCCCGGCCGGTCAGTTTAGGTGGACGGCCATGTCTTGGTAGGTTTGCAGTTCCATACTCTTTCCATTTTCAGATGATGGATTGAACAGAGCTCCGTGAGATGTTCAAAGCTTGGGAGATTTTTTTTTTTTTTTATGCTTTATACTTCTCCACAACTTTATCCATGACCTGTCTGGTGTGTTCCTTGGCCTTCATGATGCTGTTTGTTCACTAAGGTTCTCTAACAAACCTCTGAGGGCTTCACAGAACAGCCGTATTTATACCGAGGTTAAATTACACACAGGTGGACTCTATTTACGTGACTTCTGAAGGCAATTGGTTCCACTAGATCAGTGATTCTCAACCAGGGTTCCTCCAGAGGTTGCTAGGGGTTCCTTCAGCACTGGGCAATTTCTACCTCTCAGATAAGTTCCCACTGGCACCATTGATCTTTTTAGCTGTCTGTAAGGAGGTAATTCTTCCCAATGACCACAAGTGTAAGGACCATTCTTCCCACTGACCATCACACTATTGTATCATGAGTTGTATATGTCTATTTTTTAGCAGGAGTTCCCTGAGATCGAAGAACTATTTCAAGGGTTCCTCTGTTTTGCAAAGGTTGAGAAAGGCTGCACTAGATTATAGTTGGGGGGTATCAAAGTAAAGGGGGCTGAATACAAAGCCCCCCCACACTTTTCACATATTTCTAAAAAAATATTTGAAAACCATTTATCTTTTTCCTTCCACTTCACAATTATGTGCCACTTTGTGTTGGTCTATCACAGGGTTTCTCAACCAGGGTTCCGTGGAACCTTTGGGTTCCTCAAGAGGTTGCTAGAGGTTCCCTGAGCAATGGTCAGTTTCTGCCTCTCCGATAAGTTCTCAAGGACACCATTGATCAAGTGTAAGAAGCCTTCTTCTCATTGACCATCACACTAATTTATGGTGAGTTGTAGATTTTCCATTTTTAGCAGGGCTTCCCCAGGACCGGAGAATTATTTCCAGGGTTCCTCTGTGTTGAAAAGGTTGAGAAAGGCTGGTCTATCACATAAAATCCCAATAAAATAAATTTCAGTTTTTGGTTGTAACATGACAAAATGTGGAAAATTTCAAGGGGTATGAATACTTTTTCAAGGCGCTGTATGTTGAACTCGGTTCCTTCCAGTAAATCGGACATACTCTAGTCCAGGGCCGTAGAAGTCTTCAAAGTTTTCTTTCTGGTGGTTCCTCAAGTTCCAGCATGTCCTCGCAGGTCGGCCATCCTGGCCTCTCGTTGAGTGACGTTGCCTGTCCATCGCGCTCGGTGATGTGGCCTCCTTGAACCCGGAGCAGAGGATAAAAGGATGCGGCCGACATCGGTGACCAGCAGCTGTTGGCAGCTCCATTCTTCTGCCGGCTTTGCGCGTTGCATACAGAGCGGCTCTTTGGCCTCCGCTGGCTCTTGCTGAATGGGAGGCAGAAAGCCGTACATCTGTCTGCCCTGGGAGCAGATGTGACCAGAATAGAGGGGGTGCGGGGCAACCAGACTGATAAATGACTTGGTGCAGACAAGGAGCATGTCCGGGACTCCCCTCCTGGTGATCCACAGAGCCGGGCTTTACTTTCACATCAGTCGTTTTATAAAATGCCAAACTTCTCACAAAATCCTCACACGATGCATAGAGGATCTCCAGGCTGGAAGAAATTCAAAGTCAGCAGCTGTGAATACTACAAATACTGTAGCTGCTGACTGATCAGTAAAGGAGAGTACACTGAGTTCTCAGCATAGCTAAAGAACTGACCACGCTGAGCTCTCCTGCTTAGCGTGGTCAGTTTCTAATAGGATTGCGGAGGGACTGGCAGGAACACCAGGGATTTCACACAAAGCAATACAAAGAGAACAGGATACTTTCCAGAAGCATGCTTGTAATCCAAAGCACTTGTATGTCAAAGTGAGCTTCCCCATAGGAATCGATAGAAACTCAGATAATGCATTCCAGTGCCACTGCTGGTGTATGCAGGGGGCATCGGAGACACTCGTAGACCACTTGGAGACGCTTGAGAACCGAGTGTCTTCGCGGGTCTCCTGAGTTTCACCGGCGCCCCTGCACCTCTGGCCACAAGCGGTACTGCACACCCCAGATGCTCCAATCCTGCTAGTCTTGCGAGACAACGCTTGCAAATCGGGTCAGCAATAAAAAAAAGCTTTTATTGAAAAACGCTCGTAAACCACGTCACTCGCTATCCGAGGTATTACTGTACGTGATATCCCAGGCACATATCAGGAATATGAAGTGTTGGGAGTAACAAACTCTTTAACATCTTGCCGTCGTCGCAACGCATACGTGCCTCGGCAAAAGGATGGGCTTTAACCTCCACTCGCCGCACATATGCGCCATTTATACAACTGTGAAAGGCCGCTCTTGGTCCCTGCTAATCATTGTCAGTGGGGAGCCGCCTCCTGATCATGTGACAGCCAACAGTGGTCACGTGATCAGCCGAACATTCCCGTCCCCCGCTTGGTGTTCATAACCTTTTAAAGCATATCATAGGCTAAGGCAGCGTACACACGGGCGGATTGTCTGCCCAACTAAGTTCGTCAGACAATCCGACAGACAGTCCGTCCAACTTTTAAATGAACGGACTTGACCACACACGACGAACAGACAGTCCGCTGAAAGCTTGCGCGATGATGTGTACAGCACGTACGACAGGACTAGAAATACGACGTCCAATACACTGCAATGCAACCTTCGGCCGTGTAAATCCTTTCTGAGCAGGCGCCATACTTAGTCCGTCCAACTTGCCTACTCACGAGCGGACTGTCCGCTGAAACCAAGTTTGGATGGACAAAATTACGGAAATTCCGAAAGACTAAGTCCGTCAGACTGTCCGCTGAAAAAGTCTGCTGAAGCCCACACACGAGCGGATTGTCCGCTGAAACACGTTTCAGCGGACTAAGTTGGACGGACAATCCTCTCGTGTGTACGCGGCCTTAGTGATGGTTTTCCTTCCTCCGACGCGCAAAGTCAGCTATTCTTCCTTTTTACCGCCATCTTGGATCACAAGTTGTATTTTAAAGATGAAAGGCTGAATTCAATGGACGGTCGGGTCTTCCAGGCTATTCGATCGATCTCCTTACTGAAATGAGGACAGTAATGCGGATGCTTTTTTCGCAGGGTGGGGGGGGGGGGGGGTTATTCGAGTTTCGGGCTGCAGGTAAATTAGAATCTGTTTTACTCAGACATTATTTGGGGTACAAGGTGGGGGGGGGGGATAGGGAGGGATTGGGTTTCCCTGCTGCGGCTGTGTGAGGGGGGTGATTGTTGTGCGGACAATGTCTGCGTTATCCAGAGAAGTCAATGGCAGGATGATGTCACGGGTTCTTAATGGCTTCTGTGTTCCATCGCTCGTTGCGGACGGGCAGGTGTCGTCAGATTCGAGCACAGGCTTGCTTTGTCATTTTACATTTCCATCGGATTCTCTTTTATATAGTCTTTTGTATTCTTGGTTGTTTCAGTGGGTTTTTTTTTTATTAGGATAAAGGGAATGAGAACAGAACAAGTGGACTTCCCTAGGGACTGCAGGGACTTTTCTGCTGTCCTCGGCAAACATTCACAGACACCAAGAACATGATATGAATAGGATCCAGCCTTCCGAATCTGGAAACGACACTCTTCTGATGTATACAGAGACTGCTACTAATTATAGAGCTCCAATATCGGGAATGCAAGAGGAGTCCTCAGAAATAGACATGTGCGCTGTCGAAAAATTTTGTTTGTTTTTAGTTTCATCCGTTTTTCGAATCATTCGTTACGATCGTAAATTCGAAAATGGGGAAAAAATAAGAGAGAATTTTCGAAAATTCTAAAGAATAACTACCGTATATACTCGAGTATAAGCCAAGTTTTCATCCCACTTTTTACAGCCCGTTCACACCTGAACGTTTTGTAGCCCTACGCCTGAAGCTACAAAACGCTGGAGGGGAAAAAATCCATTATTCTCAATGGAGATGGTTCACATCTCCACTCCATGTCGCCTGAAGCTCAAACAAGTTCCGGACCCTTTTTTGTCGCGCGAATTGGGCTGATTTGGGCGTTTTCATTCCCATAGAAACTAATGGAAACGCTCGATTCGAGCGTTTAGCGCGACAACGAGCATTTCTACGGGCGTTTTGACGCTGTATCTGCTCAAGAAAAAATAAGCAGATGAAAAATATTTTTCCTATTGGCTGAAAAAAAAACGCCGAAGTTAAAAAAAACGCTCGTTGTCGCGCGTTGTAGTGTGACAAAACGCTCGTTGTCGCGCGACAAAACGCCGGTAAAAACGTTCAAACACGCTACGCTCAGGTGTGAATGCAGCCTTAGGCTGAAAAAAAAAAAAACCTTCGGCCTATATGCGGGTGAGCCGTACAGCAGCCGTACCTTTTGTTTACTAAAACAGCGGTTGTCTCCCGCTGTGTTATGCAGTCTGTTCGGCCGTCCATTGTAACAAAGCCCCGCCTCCTCCTCGTCCGTGATAGAGAAACACTGATACAATGATGGGAAACTGTATCAGTGTTCCGTCTGTGAGGCTGCCGATGGGCGCAGTGAAGGCTGCCGATGGGCGCAGTGAAGGCTGCAGATAGGCATTGTTTACCCAGTAGCTGCTGCATTTTTCCCACCCTAGGCTTATACTCGAGTCAATACGTTTTCCCAGTTTTTTTGTGGTAAAACTGGATGCCTCGGCTTATATTCGGGTCAGCCTATACTCGAGTGTATACGGTATCTAATAATAACTTGCTAACTATTAAATTATAGGTATTGCCATTTCCTTTTTCAAATTTGGCTGTTGGTGAACGTAACGACTACGAATTTATCCGAAGTTACGAATTATCCGAAATAACGAACGCTGCATTTAAAACGAATGGAAAAAATTAATAATAATAATAAATAACAAGAATTGATAATAAAAACTTTAAATTATTATTATTAATTTGTTCCGTTCCATTCGTTTAGATACGGCATTCGTTTTTTTCACATAATTCGTAAGTTCGAATACATTCGTATTCGTCACGTTCTCCCAGATTTGAAAGGAAATTCCAATAATCCTGTAATTTAAGGGCACGTTCACACTGGCAGCGCCCGGGCATCGGCGGTAAAGCACTGCTATGTTTAGCGGCGATTTATCGTAGTTTTTGCAGCTCTTTTTGGCCGCTAGCGGGTCGCTTTTAACCCCTGCTAGTGGCCAAAAAGGGGTTAAAACCTTTTAGTTCGGCGCTGCCCATTGATTTCAATGGGCAGGGGTGCTGTAGGAGCGGTGGGTTCATCGCTCCTACAGCGCTGCAAAGAAGCTGCTTGCAGGACTTTTTGTGAGGCCATGCCAGCGCAGCGCCCCAGTGGGATTGCTTTTTTAAAACGCCTGAAAAATGCCTCCCAGTGTGAAAGGGGTCGAATAGTAATAGTTTAGTTAGTTAGTTAAACTATTACTATAACTATTTAAATTATAGGTGTTGGAATTTACTTTCAAATTTGGCCGTTAGTGAACGTAACGAACACGAATTTATCCGAAGTTACGAATTATCCGACATAACGAATGCCGCATCGAAACAAATGGAACGGAACAAATTAATAATAAGTAATAATATGTTTTTATTATTATTATTGTTTATTATTATTCATTTGTTACGTTCCAGCCTGAAGCCTGACTTGCTGTACTTCCACCAAGAACTCTGCTTCAGATGCAGCCACTTGCCCGCTGAGTTCTGCATCCTCCCGGTGATTCTTTGGAGATCTATATGGGTTTATGACAAACCTTGACCCACTTTAACTAGTGAGTGCATTTTTTGTCTTTTTTTTTTTTTATTATTTTTAATAAATCGCTCTGCCTAGATGGAGGTACCCTCTTGTGTTTTTTTTTTGATATGTAAACAGGAAGTGGTTGCAGAAGATCAGCAGCAAAGAGATACCAAGAAAAAAATATATAAACACTATTTTCTAAAATAAAAAAATGGCAGTTGTCTTCGTTAGGCCCTACTTTACACTTACGCTACCATTTGAATACTGTAATTACATAGTAGGTGAGGTTGAAAAAAGACACAAGTCCATCATGTCCAACCTAGGTGTGTGATTATATGTCAGTATTACATTGTATATCCCTGTTTGTTGCGGTCGTTCAGGTCCTTATCTAATAGTTCCTTGAAACTATCGATGCTCCCCGCTGAGACCACCGCCTGTGGAAGGGAATTCCACAACCTTGCCGCTCTTAGGCCGCGTACACACGGGCGGATTGTCTGCCCAACTAAGTTCGTCAGACAATCCGACAGACAGTCCGTTCAAAATTTGCATGAACGGACTTGACCACACACGATGAGCAGACAGTCCGCTGAAAGCGTGCGCGATGACGTGTACGGCACGTACGACGGGACTAGAAAAACGACGTCCAATACACTGCAATGCAACCTTCGGCCGTGTAAATCCTTTCTGAGCATGCGCCATACTTAGTCCGTCCAACTTGCCTACACACGAGCGGACTGTCCGCTGAAACCAAGTTTGGACGGACAAAACCAAGTTTGAACGGACTGTATTACGGAAATTCCGTAAGACTTTGTTCGTCAGATTGTCCGCTGAAAAAGTCCGCTGAAGCCCACACACGAGCGGATTGTCCGCTGAAACACGGTTCAGCGGACTAAGTTGGACAGACAATCCGCCCGTGTGTACGCGGCCTTACAGTAAAGAACCCTCTACGTAGTTTAAAGTTAAACCTCTTTTCTTCACATTTTAATGAGTGGCGACGAGTCTGGTTACACTCCCTTCTGTTAAAAAGTTTTCTCCCTATTGTTGGGTCACCAGTACGGTATTTGTATATTGAAATCGTATCCCCCCCCTCAAGCGTTTCTTTTGCTTATTTGTCTTTACTTGACAAGATTACTTTTATTGGGCCTTTACTGAGCTTTTCACATGCCATTGGCTCAAAAAACAACAAAAAAAGAAATAAAAATTGAATGAAAAAAAAAAAAACGGCAGTTGTGTGACCCACAGTGCTTTAGCAAACTAAACGTCATTGTTCGGTTTTAAGTTTACTTAAAAGTGAATGCCAACAAATGTACAATGGCATTCACTGCCAGGGTAGGTGAAAGCAGGCTTTCAGGATCCTCAAATTTCAGCTCCATTATAAATAAAGGTTATGTTGGCATTTTCCACACCCATGAAAATTACTTATGTAATAAACGGTCCTGTTTGGGCACAATTTGGGCAGTACATCCGAGACTAAAGTGGAATTCATTTCTGTCTTTAGTGTGCGCTCTGCCACCCGGTATGAACGGATAAAGCTTTTCATCTTGGCACAGGGATTGTGAGCCCTTTTTCTGGGGTCAGCAGTCAGGTGACCACATTCCTGAACGCAGCAACATATTTGTGCGTCCACCGCGGGAGCTCGGGGGTCCGGTTTCTCACAGACAGAGGGAACTTTTTGTTCTGCGCGAGGGACCATTATGAATACATAATAGGTGGTGCCCGCAGATTAAATAGTTGGCACCGCTGTGTCTCGGAGGGAATTAAAGACGCAGGACTTGAGAATTGTGGACTTATGAGCAGTAAAATTCTTCTTGGAATAATACCTTCTGGTTAGTCGGTGAGAAAATCCAGGGTTACGGGTTGTGTAGGTTGCCCGTCTCTAGTCTGTGTGTGTGTGTGTGTGTGTGTGTGTGTGTGTGTGTGTGTATATACACAAATATATATTATGTATGTATGTAGAATATTATGGGTTTTGGCTTGATATACTTGTTTATACTTTTTAGTAAACGTCTTATGAACCTTATATCAACGTTGTAGATTTCTGAACACCGGGCGCTTCTTCTATCCTGCCCAATTCTTGCTGAAACGACCATAAGGCCATATCGGAAAGGTAGTAGCCCAAGCCTCTATCTCCACCCCCCCCATTGGGCATGACCCACCGGAAGGGATTTCTTCTTTTGCCCCCACAATCGCCCACCCATGACCATTGACCGATTTTTATTCAGTCAGTCCAGCGCGGCCTCCAGCACAAACCAGACTCTATATAAGCCATGAGAGTTTACTTCCCTTTCGTCATCAGCTTGTCTTTGAGGATTTATATCTGTAGATGTTTTAGGTTTGGCGGGTCTAACATACCCTGTTTCCCCGATAGTAAGACACCCCCGATTGTAAGACGTATCGGGAGTTTCAGAGGGGTCGGCTAATATAAGCCGTACCCCGAAAGTAAGACATATGTCTTACTTTCGGGGAAACACGGGGGTATTGCCGCCTCCCTCTCATCTAGCTGCGCGCCGCCTCCTGCCCACGTCCGCACCGTCCCCCTCTCCATACGTCGCCGCGTCTGCCATTTCCCTCTGATCTTAATGAGCGCTGCCTCCTGCCCACGCCTGAGCCGTCCCCCTCTCCATACGTCACCGCGCCGTCCCCTGCACTTGTCACTGCCGCCTCCTGCTTAAAATACGGTAATGCACACAGTATTAATCATACATCAGTAAAACATACACACTGGCATACTGGGGTATCATCTGCTGTATGTAACCCAGTGGGTATCAGCAGGTGTCACACTGGATTAAATACAGCAGGTGGTACTGTATCACACATAAATCTGTTTTATCTTCCAGTATTCCACTGTTCGTTCTTACCATTTTTCATTGTTTTACATGTTATGCAATGTTGTAACAAGATATTCTTGGCACTTCCTTTTATAAAACTGTTTTGTGGTGAATACAATACTGTTCAGGTTGTTAATAAATGTTAATTTTATGGTTAAAACAAAAAATTTGACAATTTTTTTCCAATATAAGACATACCCTGAAAGTAAGACATAGTGAGGCTTTTGGGGATAAAAAGAAAATAAGACACTGTCTTACTTTCGGGGGAAACACGGTATATTCCGATCAATGATCCACCTTCTGAGAGGATAACCGACCTATGCATTGCCAGGTAATTGAAAAAGCCATCCAACCCACTTGCATGTCGAGCAGCATGGCCTGGATGATACGTTTATATATGGTCACCCATGGTCATATGCATGCAACTTTTATATAACCTGTGAACGGGGTTCCAGCACTGGAGCCAAAAATCCATCCGAGGGAAATTTTGGCTATCAACGTGGATACAGACAGAGCTGTTTCGGATGAGGTCACCTTTGTAGATCTAAGTTACAAGGAAATCTCATTCGACAGATTCACGGTGATGACCTAATTTTACTTGGATGGATTTCCGGCTCCAGTAATGGAAGCCCCTATAGCACGTGTCATACACAAGGCCCTCGGGCTGAATGTGGCCCACCAGGCCTGGTCATGTAGCCCTCACACCCAGTTTTGCAGCCGGAACGTGGCAGAACTCTATTCCGCTACCTCTGGCTCTCACCCTCCGCTTCCAGCTGTCACTTGTAAACATAGAAGCCTTCTGTGTCTACAAAGGACAGCTTTGCTCAGGGGCTCCTGGATGTAACAGATCTCTGCACACGCTCATGGCGGGGACAGATCTCCAAAGAGAATGATTTCCCTGCAAGGAGTGCTGCCTACACAGGGAAGTACTAGAGCCAGGCCAGGTAGGAGAGATGTGAGGAAGCTTTGGGGGGGAGAGATGGGATGGACACCATGCACTGTGTATGTAGTTCACCCCTAAATGTTGCATTGTATACATAGGACACCCCTAAATCCTCTGTATGTAGCGCACTCCAGAACCCTGCACTCTGTACGTAGCGCACTCCTGAACCCTGCACTCTGTACGTAGCGCACTCCTGAACCCTGCACTCTGTACGTAGCACACTCCTGAACCCTGCACTCTGTACTTAGCATACTCCTGAACCCTGCACTCTGCACGTAGCGCACTCCTGAACCCTGCACTCTGTACATAGCGCACTCCTGAACCCTGCACTCTGTACGTAGCGCACTCCTGAACCCTGCACACTGTACGTAGCGCACTCCTGAACCCTGCACTCTGTACGTAGCGCACTCCTGAACCCTGCACTCTGTACGTAGCGCACTCCTGAACCCTTCACTCTGTACGTAGCGCACTCCTGAACCCTGCACTCTGTAAGTAGCGCACTCCTGAACCCTGCACTCTGCACGTAGCGCACTCCTGAACCCTGCACTCTGCACGTAGCGCACTCCTGAACCCTGCACTCTGCACGTAGCGCACTCCTGAACCCTGCACTCTGTACGTAGCGCACTCCTGAACCCTGCACTCTGCACGTAGCGCACTCCTGAACCCTGCACTCTGCACGTAGCGCACTCCTGAACCCTGCACTCTGCACGTAGCGCACTCCTGAACCCTGCACTCTGCACGTAGCGCACTCCTGAACCCTGCACTCTGCACGTAGCGCACTCCTGAACCCTGCACGTAGCGCACTCCTGAACCCTGCACTCTGCACGTAGCGCACTCCTGAACCCTGCACTCTGCGCGTAGGGCACTCCTAAACCCTGCACTCTGCGCGTAGCGCACCCACGAACCCTGCACTCTGCGCGTAGCGCACCCACGAACCCTGCGCGTAGCGCACACTCCTGAACCCTGCGCGTAGCGCACACTCCTGAACCCTGCGCTCTGCGCGTAGCGCACACTCCTGAACCCTGCGCTCTGCGCGTAGCGCACACTCCTGAACCCTGCGCTCTGCGCGTAGCGCACACTCCTGAACCCTGCGCTCTGCGCGTAGCGCACACTCCTGAACCCTGCGCTCTGCGCGTAGCGCACACTCCTGAACCCTGCGCTCTGCGCGTAGCGCACACTCCTGAACCCTGCGCGTAGCGCACACTCCTGAACCCTGCGCGTAGCGCACACTCCTGAACTCTGCGCGTAGCGCACACTCCTGAACTCTGCGCGTAGCGCACACTCCTGAACTCTGCGCGTAGCGCACACTCCTGAACTCTGCGCGTAGCGCACACTCCTGAACCCTGCGCTCTGCGCGTAGCGCACACTCCTGAACCCTGCGCGTAGCGCACACTCCTGAGCCCTAAACCCTGCACTCTGTGCGTAGCGCACACTCCTGAACCCTAAACCCTGCACTCTGTGCGTAGCGCACACTCCTGAACCCTAAACCCTGCACTCTGCGCGTAGCGCACACTCCTGAGAGCTGCACTCTGTACGTAGCGCACCCCTGATACAACTGGCCCTTTGAGGGCTGCCATACTGCTGATGCGGCCCGCAGTGAAATTGAGTGCGACACCCATACCCTATAGTGTACAGGTTATATGAGCATTGCATACACGCTACCAAGGGTACCATATACAAGTGCGTTGACCAGCCAGGCCACTTCACTTGCAAGTGGATTGATTGGCTTGCTAAATTACCTGTCGTCTCTGCCTGGGTATTTATTGGCCTGTCTGCCTTTGTGTGGCCAATAGCGTGACCTTAAGCCCTTTTTTTTTTTCTTTTCTATCCTCAAGTTAAACTGGAAAAAATAATGGATATTGTAGTGAAGGTATTATGTTGTATTACTGGGAGTACTACATATTGGGTACACCAGAGAGTCATTGGTTTTACAGAACACGGAGGTAGTGAAGATCAAAGACTAGATGATTAGCATGTGAATGCCCAGTCCAATAATTGGCACAGTGGTTGGCCGGGGTTCTCGAGAGACCTCCTGTGGCGTCGGTGGCAACCCCCGGAACACCGGCCCCGCCCAGATTACTGCGATGATCACATATCATCCAACGCCGCTCTGTGCCGGCTGAGGCGAAACTAAAGAGGGTTTGTTTTCTTTGAATTCAGATGAGTTGGATGTTTCTGGCTCTTCCCATCTCTCATAGTTTTCTGTGCCGTCTGCTCATCACATTCCCTGAGCTCCTGGGATTCGAATTTTTCTCTTCAGTAATTCCAAAAGCATCTTTCTTCTCATCACAACTTATGGAGGAGACATTATATGCTTCATGGTAATAGAATTCAATAGCGGCTTAAATTGTTGTAATCGGCAGTTGAATTCTTATGAATGACCTCATTGACTCCTGTAGATAGAAGTCTTTGTGATCGCCCCGTTCTGATGTTTTTTTGTGTTTTTTTGTTCCTCCAGGCGTATGAATGGGCATTGGAAGGCATGCGACGTCTTGCCACCGTCAGTTTGGACGACTGTAATTCCCCGGAGTTGTGTACCGGAGCCATCGAGAGTCTGGAGAAGTACCAAGTGCAGCACCCGCAGTTTGCCGAGAAGGAATTCGAGGAGATGAGGGAGCTCGCCTATGAGCTGAAAAGCGACAAGGGAACCAAGCAATGGAAGTTTGCGTGGTCAAAGTGCCAGGAGGCCAGGCAAGTGTTGGAGAAGAAGCTGGAGGCGGCGCTCAGGGCGAAACGTCTACTGATCGGAGAGCAGACCTCTCCGCGACCGGTCTCGCAAAGGAGACGCCTGAACAGTGTAGACCAGAAAGTTCTCCAGAACAAGCCCCTCAGCTCCCCGCTTTGCGGCAGGGAGAGGAGGCTGGGCAGAGTTCTCTGCAGCCGACCCGAAGTTGGGTATTCCATGGAACCGGCACCCTACAGAGCGAGCCCCTCCTGCTCCAGTGCCAGCTCCGTTGCCTCCTCGGATTTCCGAGGGCGTAAAATGTCCCTTCAGAGTATTCCTAGTGAGGACTTCAGCTTGGAACTGTTCCACCAGGTGCCGTCTGGATCCTCCACCCCCACCTCGTCCCGGCCCATGGGCCGAAGGTTACTGAGAAAGGCTCAGAGCTTTGACCTCCCTGGAACTGAGGCTGGCACTCACGGGTGCCAAAGGAGGCTGAGCGAGCCCGCTAGGCGAGGCAACACCGGAGTGTTTATTAAAGGCCTGGAAGTGAGTAGCACGGAGATGGCAGACCGACCTCGCAGCCCCCGACAACCCCTGGACTGGTCAGCGGAGAGGGTACTTAGCGACAGGAGGAGTAGCGTCTCCTCGGTCGATGGGAGAAGTCGCACCAGGTATAAAATCTTATGACGTGCTTCATCTGATTGTATAATGTGTAGGGTTCTCATGATCTCATTCTCACTGATACTCCTTCTATGGTCATGGTATTGGCTCCTTATGACTTAAAGTGGTTGTAAACTCCTACATATACCCAGTGAAGCGACTGGTTTCAGGTGATACACAAAGATGAAACAAATCCTCCTATATAAGTTGTACCTGTTTGTCTACAGCCCCCCCCCCCCCCACCTATGCATCCATTCAAATGCAGAATTTACATAGGATCTCTCATCCCCAAAAAGAAGTTGGGCAGAGAGCTGAAGTTGCATCAGTGAGAGCTCTGAGAACTGATTGGAGGGAAGGGACATGCCACCCCTTTCACACAGGAACATGGCTGCGGCTGTGCGCTGGAGGTCCCTCCCCTGTCACCATTTTTCTCTCGGTGTCAGGAAAACTTGTCAGAAATGACTGATAGAGCGAGAGAGAAATGACACATTGCGCTGTGCTTTTCCGGCCGAAGTTCAGTCACCGTACGGCTCCCTAGATCTGTGTTTCTCAACTCCAGTCCTCAAGGCGCTCCAACAGGTCAGGTTTTCAGGGTTTCCCTTTAGATGAAACGGCTGTGGTAAAATTACTAAGGCGGTGAAACTGATTAAATCACCTGTGCAGAATAATCGGCAGCCTGAAAACATGACCTGTTGGGGGCGCCTTGAGGACTGGAGTTGAGAAACCCTGTCCTAGACACAGCTCCCTCCAGAGCTGCCCCCCCCCCCCCCCGCAGTACTTCTTTTCCGCCACTAGATGACTTTGGTTATAATAATGGCACTATTAGTCAGCCAAAATGACTAAGGACACCTAGTGGTGGAACAGGAGAATTGCGAGGGGCAGCTCTGGACAGATTGAAGGTTATTGCTGCAGCAAATGCTTTTTATTTAATCTTTCTATAGGTTCATTTTTATTTTATTTTCCCACCAACTTTTCCCCCTAATTTCCATCATTTTGGTCTGTTATTATACCAGTAGATGCATTTTTGTTATATTTATTCAAAATCTGCAAAAAAAAATAAAGCTGTACTCACTTTACTGTATCTAGGGAGCAGCAGCACCCTAGGCCAGCAAGTGTGCCTGGACTGCAGAGTACCCCCTCCTCTTCTCTTCCCCAGAACATTGGGGGAGGGGGGGGGGCGGTCTTCTGTAGTCTACACTGGGAACTATGTGCAGACTGATGAGGCCTCCATTGTTGCATTTTCAGGTGTTCGACTTTTTTTTATTTTTTTTTATTTTTTAGCCTGTAAAGGCACCTTTATGTAGGCCTATTGGTTCATGCACTCTCAGCACAAGGAGAGGAGCTATTGGGCAGAAATTACCCTGAATGCACCGCAGCGTGTGTAAATGCAAGTTTATTCCAATGGCGCGTTCCACACCCCCCCCCCCCCCCACAAAGAGATTTCTTTTGGTGATATTTGATCACCCCTGCAGTTTTTATTTTTTTGCACTATAAACGAAAAAAACTGAAAATTTAGAGAAAAAATAAAATTTTTTTTTTTTTTTACTTTTTGCTACAATAAATATCCCAAAATAAAAATAAAAAAAAATATATAATTTCTTCCTCAATTTAGGCCGATATGTATTCTACATATTTTTGGTAAAAAAATCCAAAAAAAATCGCAATAAGCGATTGGTTTGCACAAAAGTTATAGCGTCTACAAAGATTTATGGCATTTTTATTTATTTATTTAATTATATATATATATATATATATATATATATATATATATATATATATATATATATATATATATATATATATATTTTTTTTTTTTTTAAGTAATGGGGGTGATCAGTGATTTTTAGCGGGACAGTGAAATTGTGGTGGACACTTTTTTTTTTTGGGATCAGTGACATTATTACTGTGCAGCGATCGGCACTAAAAATAGCCACTGATCACGGTATAAATGACACTGGCAGGGAAGGGGTTAAACACTAAGGGGGCGATCAAGGGGTTAAGTGTTCCCTAGGGAAGTGTTTCTAACTGTGGGGGGAGGGGACTGACTGGAGGAGGAGAGAGATTGCTGTTCCTGATTAATAGGAACAGCAGATCACTCTCTACTCCCCTGACAGAACGGGGATCTGTTTGTTTACATTGACAGATCCTCCATTCTGGCTCTCTGAACAGCGATCGCGGGTCGCCAGCGGACGTCACGGCCGCTCGCATCGTCTCCGCTGTCATGCGCCCCCTATAGGTCTTAAAGCGCCTGCCATAAAGCTCACGTTTTTGCTGCGTTTCCGGATGCATTCCAGGTGCTTTTTTTATTTTTCTTGTTTTTTTTTCACTATACTGGGGTCCAGTGCATTTTTGATGCGTTCCAGCGCATTTTTGATGCGTTTCCGGATGCATTCCATGTGCTTTTTTTTTTTCTTTTTCTTGTGTTTTTTTTTTTCTCACTATACTAGGGTCCAGTGCATTTTTGATGCGTTTCCGGATGCATTCCAGGTGCTTTTGTCCAGTGCGTTTTTATGCATTTACGATGCTTTCTGGTGCGTTTTTCATGCGTTTTACTGCATTCCAGTACAGTCCAGTGCAGGAAAATTGCAGCATGTTCTACTTTTTTTTTTTTTTTTGGAACTGACTGTACTGGTGTGAACCGGGGCCATTTAGAAACCATATCCATGCGTTTTTTGATGCAGAACAAAAACGCACTGGACTGCATGTGGTGTGAACTGGCCCTTAGTGCAATTGAAGACTTGACACCTTAGAGCTTAAATACACAGAAAAGCTGAGCATCAGATTTACAAATATGGCGATCGCCGTACAACTCGGACGGGATGGCTGTGGCGTTGCAGCACTCCTCAGATCGGGGAATCTTTAACTGTACAAAAAAACAAAAGGGTGCAAACGCCCTAGAGCAAGATACAAATTATACTTACAATCCAATAATGAATTGTAGCGTATCATAGATTAAAAAAAAAAAAAACAGAGGTCTGCCCTCCAACCTCATAGGTCCAAATGGACAACATAACCCGCTGATGAGTTTCGGAGGACCTCCCCTCTTTCTCAGAGTTATTGCTCTGAGGAAGGGGGATGGTCCCCTGAAACACATCGGCTGGTTAAGTCATCAGTCTGGGCCTATGAGGTTGGAGGGCAGACTTCTTGTTTCTGAATATGATACACTTACTATTCATGATTTGGTTTGTGAGTATAATTTGTATCTTTCTCCTTTTTAAGAATGTGCTGTAGATGACGCACGAGGCGTTTGCTCCCTTTTTTTGTTGTTAGAAAGCAGAGGAAGTTATCAAGATTTTCTGGCAGGATCAACAGATTTATTTTTGCAGTTATTGAACAAATATAACAAAATGCATTTATTGGTAGAATTACCGGACGAGAAGCTAATTAGGGAAGTTTATCATCAGGATTTATGTACACATTCGGTGCAGACAGAGAAACCAGGCCGTATTTAGTGGCATAAAACAGCGGGGTGCCGACGCTGATTTACTGACGTGTTTCGGCTGAGGCTGATTTTCCAGACTAGATGTCTGAGGGGTGTAAAAATAAAATATGTGAGAATTCACTGCACCCTCATCTGCTCGCTGTGTCTGTCAATGCGATGATTCTGCTGCTCTGAACACAGTTGGCTTGTTGTTGGTCTGCCAATAGGTGGCAGCAGAGATCCTGAAGACGAAACACTAAAGGCACTTTTATGCCCCGTACACGCGGTCGGACTTTCCGGCAGAAAAAGTCACACGGAATCTTTTCATCGGATATTCCGATTGTGTGTGGGCCTCATCGGACTTTTGTTTTCGAAAATTCTGACGGACCTAGAAATAGAACATGTTTTAAATCTTTTTCTGACGGAATCAATTCCTATCGGGGAAAACCGTTTGTCTGTATGCTAGTCCGAGAGGACCAAAAACGACGCAAGGGCAGCTACTGGCTATTGAACTTCCTTTTTCTAGTCCCGTCGTACGTGTTGTCCGTCACCGCGTTCTAGACGCTCGGACTTCGGTGTAATCGCGTGTAGGCAAGACCATTTCAGCGGAACTCCATCGGGAAAACCGTCAGAGTTTATTGCGACGGGAAAAACCGGTCGCGTGTACGCGGCATTAGAAATCAAAACTTTTTTTTTTTTTTTTTTGGATAGAGAGGCCGAATGTTGTGTCCCCATTGTGGCGATTTTACCCTTCTTGTCTCAGAGATGCGACAGGATACAGTGCATCCGGAAAGTATTCACAGCGCTTCACTTTTTCCACATTTTGTTATGTTACGGCCTTATTCCAAAATTGATTAAATTAATTATTTTTATGGATTAAATTCTACAAATGATACCCCATAATGGCAACGTGAAAAGTTTGTTTGCAATCTTTGCAAATTTATTAAAAGTAAAAAAAGAATATATTCCCATGTACATATGTAGTCACAGCCTTTGCCATAACACTCTTAATTGAGCTCAGATGCCTCCTGTTTCCACTGATCATCCTTCAGATGTTTCCGCAACTTGATTGGAGTCCACCTGTGGTAAATTCAGTTGATTGGACATGATCTGTCTATAGAAGGTCCCACAGATATCAGTGCATGTCAGAGCACAAACCAAGCCATGAAGTCCAAGGAATCGTCTGTAGACCTCCGAGACCGGATTGTATGGAGGCACAGATCTGGGGAAGGGTACAGAAACATTTCTGCAGCATTGAAGGTCCCAATCAGCACAGTGACCTCCATCATTCTTGAATGGAAGAAGTTTGGATCCACCAGGACTCTTCCTAGAGCGGGCCGCCCAGCCGAACTGAGCAATCGGGGGAGAAGGGCCTTAGTGAGGGAGGTGACCAAGAATCCGGTGGTCACTCTGACAGAGCTCCAGCATTTCTCTGTGGAGAGAGGAGAACCTTCCAGAGGAACAACCATCTCTGCAGCACTCCACCAATCAGGCCCGTATGGTAGAGTGACCAGACAGAAGCCGCTCCTCAGTAAAAGGCACATGACAACCCGCTTGGAATTTGCCAAAAGTCACCTGAAGGTCTCTCAGACCATGAGAAACAAAATTCTCTGGTCTGAGGAAAAAAAAAAAATGAAATTCTTTGGCCTGAATGACAAGCGTCATGTCTGGAGGAAACCAGGCACCGCTCATCACCTGGCCAATACCATCCCTACAGTGAAGCATGGTGGTGGCAGCATCATGGGTATCGTGGGGATGTTTTTTAGTGGCAGGAACTGGGAGACTAGTCAGGATTGAGGGAAAGATGAGTGCAGCAATGTACAGAGACATCCTTTGATGAAAACCTGCTCCAGAGCGCTCTGGACCTCAGACTGGGGAGAAGGTTTCTCTTCCAACAGGACAACAACCCTAAGCACACAGCCAAGATAACAAAGGAGTGGCTACAGGACAACTCTGTGAATGTCCTTGAGTGGTCCAGCCAGAGCCCAGAATTGAACTCAATTGAACATCTCTGGAAACATCTGAAAATGGCTGTGCACCGACGCTCCCCATCCAACCTGATGGAGCTTGAGAGGTCCTGCAAAGAAGAATGGAAGAAACTGCCCAAAAATAGGAGTGCCGTGCTTGTAGCATCATACTCAACAAGACTTGAGGTTGTAATTGGTGCCAAAGGAGCTTCGCCAAAGTATTAAGCAAAGGCTGTGACTACTTCTGTACATGGGATTTTTATTTTTTTTATTTTTAATAAATCTGCAAAGATTTCTAACAAACTTCTTCTTTTTTTTCTTTCGTTGTCATTATGGGGTATTGTTTGTAGAATTTTGAGGAAAATAATGAATTTAATCCATTTTGAAATAAGACCATAACATAACAAAATGTGAAAAAAGTGAAGCACTGTGAATACTTTCCGGATGTACTGTATCTCAACTATTTTTTTTATTTTATTTTTTATTGAATTTTAGTGTAAATATGAGATCTGAGGTCTTTTTCACCACAGATCTCGTATTTAAGAGGTCCTGTCATGCTTTTTTTTTTTTTTAATTAAAAGGGATTTTTTTTACATTCCTTGTAATAGGAATAATAGTGACGCATTTATTTTATATTTTTTTTAAAAGAACAGTGTAAAAATGAAAAGTAAAATAAACAAATAAAAAAATGAATTTTTTTTTTTAACGAGCCCTGTCCCGCCAAGCTCGCGTGCAGAAGCGAACGCATATGTGAGTAGCACCCGCATATAAAAACGGTGTTCAAACCATGCATGTGAAGTATCGCCGCGATCGGTAGAGTGAGAGCGATAATTCTAGCCCTCCTCTGTAACTCAAAACATGCAGAATTTTTTTAAACGTCGCCTATAGAGATTTTTAAGGGTAAAAGTTTGTCGCCATACCACGAGCGGGCGCAATTTTGAAGCGCGACATGTTGGGTATCGATTTACTCAGCGTAACATTTGTCTTTCACAATATAAAAAAAAAATTGGACTAACTTTACTGTTGTCTTATATATTTTTTTTTAATGCCAATAAGTGTACTTTTTTTTTTTCAAAAAATTGTAAGACCGCTGCGCCAATTTGGTGTGACAGAAAGTATTGCAACGACCGCCATTTTATTCTCTAGGGTGTTAGAAAAAAAATATATGTTTGGGGGTTCTAAGAAATTTTCTAGCAAAAAAAAAATGTTTTTAACTTCAGCAATAAATCTCAGAAAGAGGCTTGGCCCTTAAGTGGTTAAAGCCGTCACCCAAGCAGTTGTCTGCATTGTAAGATTTCCCATCAAACCCTTCCAAGTTATAGTCAAAAACGACATTTTAACAGCTGTGAATGGAGAGGCGGAGCGTTCTTCAGAGGAAATCTGTAATATTTCTCTCATCTTCTCATCTAGTAAACTGCGACATATCATTGACGAAATGGTAACCACGGAGAGAGAATACGTGCGGTCGCTGTGGTACATCACAGACCACTATTTCCCCGAAATGGATCGCATGGATCTTCCTCAGGATCTGCGAGGAAAGAGGGGCATCATTTTCGGAAACCTGGAGAAACTGAGGGATTTCCACAGTCAGTATTTCCTGAAGGAACTGGAGAGCTGCTGCAACCACCCGCTGAGAGTCAGCCACTGCTTCCTCCGACATGTAAGTAGGCGGAGCTCAGACCCCCAGCAAAGCCTTTTCTGTTTCCAATAGGTGGGGCCCCTTCAGGAACAAAGCGCATGCATGGGAGAAGGGGGTGGGGGCAGAGAACACTGCTTGAGATTTTAGTACAGCAGAGAGAGTTGTCAGATCAAATAGGAAGTTAGGAGATCACTGGATTTCTGGCAGATCAAGTTGAGTGAGCTGATTGGGGACAGCTGTAAGACTGAAGCATGCCGTCCATTAAGGGCGCACGGGCCGTCACCACCCCTATCCATCCTCCTTTCAGGACACCAGTGCATGGATTCCAATGCGGAGGGGCTGGTTTTTTTTGTTTTGTTTTTTTAAAGCACGGATTTAGAGCCAGAGGCTCTAATAGGCTTCAATAGGGTGGGCTCGAGTCGCACAGAGTGCGCTCCAATCCCACCCAGGTGTGTTACAACAGCAAATTAATATTCGCTGCTGTAACACTGATCCTCCTCCCGGCCAATCAGGAAGCAGGTTTTGACACCGGTCACCCGAAAGTACAGTCGATACTATTGGATGCCTTGAAGGAGGAGGGGAGGAGCTGGAAGCTGCCATGGAGGAGAAGACACGGAACCCCCGCACCACACTGCCTGATGCCCGCCACGATGGCGGTAAGTGCCGGACTGACTGGCAAATGGGGGGGAGATGGGTGGTTGTTTGCCGCCCCCTCCCCCCAAAAAGAAAAACGCCAGCCGTCACTGCTCTCTGTCCTGTGGGCTGCCTGTTTTTGTGCGGCTCTTTTGGTAATTATAAGCAGCATCTGCCCTGTTCTCTAAATTTAGAAGGGTTGTGCAAGCTTGTGCTCTTTGTTATTTCCCTCCATTATACCTATTCACAATGGAGGAAGGGCGAGCTATGAATGGGTGTAGGTAAAAAAAAAAAAAAAAGTAGCGCAAGCCCCTTTTGTTGTTTTAGGAGCGATCTGCGCACAGAACAGGAAATCTGGAGCTGCATGGGCTGATCTCGCTGCATGTCCCCACACCCTACTCAAATCAGAGTGGGAAGGAGGAGTAGGGTTGTTGGGCTGTAGGCTCTGCTTGTGTAGTGTGATCGCTGCACAAGCAGAGAGAGAGAGATGTGAGTTGTCTGCTGACAGCTCACTATTCTGTATGACAGGTCTCACTTGGTGGGAGTCTGCTGCAGTTTTCTACATGGAATTGCCTCTGTTGATCAGGTGCACACAGGAAGGAAACTTGGGTAATTCCCCATTCCCTCTCTTAATCAGGTGCACCCCGGAAGGGTAATTCCCCAGAATGTTTGGCATGTTTAAATTTTGTAATGGCTGTGATTGGTTCATAGCAATCAGAAAGTACAAAGCCACACTCATTGGCTATGTACAGTGTTCTTGTTGCTGAAAACCTGGTAAAGCATAGCGATCCCTACTTAATGACCTTTTTTTTTTTTTTTTTTTTCCGTACAGAAAGACCAGTTTGGGATGTACGCCTTGTACAGCAAGAATAAGCCAAGGTCCGATTTGTTACTCGCCAGCCACGGGAATATATTTTTTAAAGTAAGAGCATTACATTTCCTGCTGTGACTTTTGTACTTGCTTTATGGCCAGATGTGACGGTTGCCTTTTTTCTTCAATGGTAATTTCTGTTTTTGGTTGTCTTTTTAGTATAAGCAGCGTCAGCTGGGAGACAAGATGGACCTCGCTTCTTATCTGCTGAAGCCGATCCAGCGGATGAGCAAATATGCCTTATTACTGAAGGATCTGATCAAGGAGTGCGGCGAGGCTCAGGAACAGGAGTTTGTGTATCTGCGGGCTGCTGAGGAGATGGTCAAGTTCCAGCTTCGTCACGGCAATGATCTTCTAGCCATGGATGCCATACGAGACTGCGATGTGAGTCAACATGAGGGCATTGAGTAGAGGTGCATCGAAATGAAAGTTTCAGTGCCGAAACTGAAAACTTAGAATGCATTTGGCCAAAACCGATGGTTTAACAAAAAATAAAATAAAAATAATAATATATATATATAATGTGTATATGTATATATATATATGTATGTGTGTGTGTGTGTGTGTGTGTGTGTGTGTGTGTGTATGTATATATATATATATATATATATATATATATATATATATATATATATATATATATATATATATATATATATATAAAATTGCATTTGACTTCTTTTTAATTAATACCATGAATTTAAGCGGATATGGAATTGTTGCCCATTATTGGCACCATTTTGAGTCCTGCTTGGACCACATTTGGCAAACCACACCAAAAACGCACCTACCCCATTGAAAAGCATTAAAAAACGCAGCAAGAACGCACCACAAAATGCACCCGTGTTGCGTTTTTATGCATTTTTTTTTTTACAGTCACATGACCTAAGAAAAACACGCCATAAGCACAATAAAATCAATGCAAAATCGCAGGCATTTCTGGCAGCCTTTGTCTGGCACAATGCTGTAAACCCTATTTTCGGCCAATAATTTTGGTGCATCGCTAGCATTGGCCGAATAGCGGGGATATAGATAGTTTGCCTTTTCCTAAAGCAGAACTAAAGTCTCTAAAATGAACAAACTGTGAGCAGACAGGCTCTTGCAATGTCTCTTCTGCAATAAAATAAACGTACCTACCTGCTTGAGGTCATCTTTAAAATCTATGCTGAAATGCACGTGCGCAGTTCAGTTTACATTCCAGCAGAGTACCGGTGTGCCGGGATGACTACACACTCTCTTGCACATGTGCAGGAATGAACTCATCCCGCACCGGCCAATAGAAGTGACCAAAGACCGCCACCCGGAATAAGTCGAGAAGAGGCTGGTGCCAGCAAAGGGACCTAGCAGGCATCGGACCATTGAGGCAGAAGTAAGTTTTGCTGACTTTTTAGTTCTGCTCTAAAGTAGAACTAAGGTCAAAAACTTAAAATCAATATGTAATAGCACTAAGTAGGATGTAAAATATGTCTGCCTTTGTCATGTGAATGCAAGCTAAAGGGGGTAGGGATTGGGGGCTGTAAAAACCTGACTCAACAGCAGGGTTTTAACCACCCCCCCCAGCTTTATGCGTGAACGAGCCCTAAGGCTACTTTCACACTGGGGTGGTTGGGGGCCAGCGGTAAAGCGCCGTTAGATTTAGCGTTGCTTTACCGCTGTTTAAGTGGCACTTTGCTGCCGTTAGCGAGGTGCTTTTAACACCGCCCCAAAGATGCTGCTTGCAGGCCTTTTTTTTTTTTTTTTTTTCCCCCCGTCCTGCAAGTGCACCACCCCGGTGTGAAAGCATTTGGACTTTCACACTGGGGTGGCTTGAGAGGCGCTTTTTAGCGCAAAAACGCCTGAAAAGCCGCCCGGTGTGAACGAGCCCTAAGGGTGCCTCTGCCGAAATGAAACTAAGGGCTCATTCACAAGTGCAGCGGGCACTGCTGCTCCTTAGAAGGTATCGGATAGTGTGTTCACAGGGAGTGATGAGGCGATATGTTGCCTCCCTCACCACCTGATTTAAACCCATGATTGCCATGCAATGCATGTGATTGCTACACGGTAGTACGGCAATTCAAGGTTTAAATCAGGAGGTGACACTCTTGCCCGGTGATCTTTGACTTCTCCCATGTTGTTCAGGTAGATCTCCACCTCTTTAAGGTTGCCTACCCCTGGTCTAGCGTTTTTTCTGAACCTTTAATTGAAGTTTTCAGTAATTTTAAGTTTGTAGTCACTAACACTCCAAAGATGTATTTGTACAATTTTTTTATTATGAATGTCACAAAGGTCAACGTTATGAGGCCTTGCATGGTCCCCATCCTCAGAATAACACTGTCTACTAATTTCCCCCGAGTAAGGGGACCCTGCAAGGACATGAAACACTGTCACCTTTGTGACATTTATGATAAGTTGTGGAAACATATCTTTGGAGGACTAGCGACTTCTTTTGATATTTGGTTATGCGCGGCGCCATCCATTGCTGCAAGCAACCCCGCAGAAACTATATCCGGCTCATCATCATTGGGATTGTGGAGCTCTATAGGGGACTCTTCACATCAGACTCCAGACGATTCCTACAATTTCCTTTTTGTTAGCACTGGAATGTTTTTCTGGTGCCTGTTTCTGGTATTGTTTTTTTTTTTCAGTTTGTAAGATATTGTCTCAGTTATGACATACAGTCATACTGACATTCACCGCTTTGTATTGTGATTACAGGTAAACCTGAAGGAGCAAGGTCAGCTGGTGAGGCAGGACGAGTTTACGGTGTGGCTGGGGCGCAAGAAGTGCCAGAGACACGTCTTCCTGTTCGAAGATCTCATCTTATTCAGCAAACCAAAGCGGATCGAGGGTGGCCTCGATGTTTATATCTACAAGAGGTCATTTAAAGTGAGTGAACCAGATTTCCATATAAATTACCATTACAGTTGCAATTAAAAGAAAAAAAAACAACGGCACTTCTTGAATATTCACTCATTGGAAGCTTTTTTTCATATGAACAGAGACCCTCCCTGGGACTTCTGACTAATGCACTTCACCCACTGGTCTGGATTAAAGTGTAGATTTCTATGGTTCAAAGTGGTTCTGAAGCCTTATGATTTTTTTTTTTTACCCCAAATCTGTCAGATTGCGAGGGGCATCTTCTGTGCACAGCCCACAGGATTTCAATCAGATTCAGGTCTGGGCTCTGGCTGGGCCATTCCAAAACTTTAATCCCCTTCTGGTAAAGCCATTCGTTTGTTGATTACAATATATGCTTTGGGTGGTTGTCATGCTGAAAGATGAAGTTCCTCTTCATGTTCAGATTTTTAATGGTTCAAATAATGTCAGGCAAACTGGTCGGCCCTCACGCATGTTCACTTCTGGCCCTCTTTGAAAAAGGTTTGGACATCCCTGGTTTATAATAATGTTTGATTATGAAATCATTCTGCCCTTAAACGGGATACAAGTTAACAAGAATATCTGATAACCGTACAGAAATAGGAGTCTGGTATGAGTAGGTCCGAATTGCACACGTTACGGATTTCTCACACCAGGGTCATCTTCTAGAAGGTCATAGAATATTTTTGAACATCTGAAAAGATACAAAAAAAAAAGTAACAAGCAGAACTCCGTACAATGTCCTATTTTTACAGCTATACTTTTAGCTCAAGTTCTTGCTTGGCTCCAGACGTTATCTGAGTCTGTTATTTTTGCAAGGCTATTTTTTTCTGGAATTTGGATCTGACTGTTCATGGCAGTTTTTTTTTTTCTTCTGGTTGACAGACTGCAGATATCGGCTTGACTGAGAACTCGGGGGACAGCGGACTGCGTTTTGAAATCTGGTTCAGGAGACGTAAATCCAACGACACGCACATTCTACAAGCAAGCAGCAATGATGTCAAGCAAGCCTGGACGGCGGACATTGCTGAAATCCTGTGGCAGCAAGCTACCAGGAATAAAGGTGTCTATTGCGCTAAATATCTGTAATATTGTTTGGGTGTCCTAAAAAGTGACAATGCACTTTGTCCTTCTGGTTTCATATAGTAGCCCCCCCCTCGCGCTGCTTGGTTTCTGTTTATTCACCTGCTATAGTAAAGAGATCTGGGTATTAAGGTGGGGGGTGGGCATGTGGCTTTTTCTCCAAACCACGACAATGCAAAGCAGTGAGCGTTGTCACATGGTGAAGAACCTTCGCTATGTGCAACTAGACCAGTTTGGACCTTCTACAGCAGGGGGTCTCAAACTGGTGGCCCTTCAGCTGTTGCAAAACTACAAGTCCCATCATGCCTCTGCCTGTGGGAGTCATGCTTGTAACTGTCAGCCATGCAATGCCCAATGGGACTTGTTTTGCAACAGCTGGAGGACCACCAGTTTGAGACCCCTGTTCTACAAGTCTTTTTTTTTTTTTCTTGCCCGCTTGTCTCCAGTTTGAAACAGGTGGCAGGGAAGAATGAACATAAAGGAAGTGTAAATGTTGGGTGGATGGGAAAAGTTCACTTTGAACATGAGATTTTGTTGTACTATCACAGGAAATAGCCTGCAGTGCACTCAAGACATGGCAAATGAAACTCTTAAAGTGGCCCTTAGTAAAATAAAAATAAATAAAAAAAGACCACCACTCTCCTGCCCATGTGACTCCCTTAAGGTCCCAAATGCTAAAAGCATAACATAGAGCAGTGATGGCGAACCTTGGCACCCCAGATGTTTTGGAACTACATTTCCCATGATGCTCATGCACTCTGCAGTGTAGTGGAGCATCATGGGAAATGTAGTTCCAAAACATCTGGGGTGTGCCAAGGTTCGCCATCACTGACATAGAACATCTTTATTGTAGGAATGGCTCTTCCAGGAGACCAAGGAAGCCAGTCACATGACCTACAGCCTAAGCATTGCTTAGGTGCCCTTTTTCTGGTAGGGCAGCTGATTGGCTTATTCTACCTATGAGCAGTATTGCCATTTAAAGAATGCCCATGCTTTTCTTCTAATGACAAGTCGCTGCACGGGCTCAGAACTGCGCTTTCTTTTTTTTGACGTTCGGTCTTGTTCACATGGGCCTATCGAAAGTGATATTAATAGTTCAACTTGTTATTTTATTTTTTTAAATAACAAATAGGTTATACTTACCTGTTCTATGCAGTTTTTCACAGAACAGCCCCAGCCCTCCTCTTCTTGGGTCACCCCCACTGGCTCCTCCCTCTTGACCAGTGCCCCCCAATAGAAAGCCGCTTGTTGTGGGGGGCACTGATGCGTGCTCGCCCCAAGGTCTTCTCTGTGCATCCACAAGACACACAGAGCCATGGCTTGCCCATTTTCTCCCCCACTGCCACAGTGGGAGCCAATGCTTTCTCAGCAAATGAGGAAAGGGAGTCCTGGGACAGCCAAGGCTCTCTCACACATCACGGGGTAGAGAGGGGGCTCAGGTGAGTATTGAGGGAGGCTGTGGGGGGGGGGAGCAGCAGCACACAGAACGATTGTTACCATCATGAGCGTAGTGCTGTGATGTCGTCACTTCCGGATCAAGGTCAGCGGGAGGGTGCGCGCGTTCAAAGCATGCGTGCTTCTTCCTCAGGCTCTTGAGGAAGAAGCACGCATGCGTCGAACGTGCGCACCCTCCCGCTGACCTTTATCTGGAAGTGAGGACATAATAGCGATACGTTCTGATGTCTGCAGTTCCCCTTCCCTAGACACCGGCAGTGCTGGACTCCATCTCTGTAGTCACCAGATAGAACTGTCTCGTGGTACACACCGGCCAGAGCCTGCTCCTCCCGGACAAGTGCGGGTGAATTTTACATGCCTGATTCCATCTTCTGTTTGTGAGTGTATCAACTTTTCTTTTACACTGAACTTATTAAAAAACGTTCGATTTACTACGCTTAGAAGGCGCCTCTTTCTTTTCTTTTCTTGTCTTCTTGTCACGTTTACAAGGAATTGTGATATAGAGCAAGAGTTCTGCTGGACATGGCTGCACTGCAGCATCTATAAAGAGTGTAAACTACTTCCTACATTGATTCTCATTGACAACAACATAACACGCTTATAATTGAGTTGTAAAGCATTTTAATGTTTCATAAATGTTGTTCCCTCTCCAGAGATCCGCATGCAGGAAATGGTCTCTATGGGTGTCGGCAACAAGCCGTTCTTGGACATAAAGCCAAGTGACGCAGCCATAAACAACCGCGCTATTGATTACATCATGAAAGGCAGAGGTAAGACCTGATATTCCCTCTCTAGCTCCAGAGATGGGGGGGGGGGGGTTGGGAGACACATAATACAGCTTGATCCAATAGGGAAGTAATTTTGGTAACAATGTTATTACAGGCAATACAAAATCCACAGGAAGGCTGTGAACTTTATCAACTCCACGTCTATTCTCACATTAGTAATCTAAATATGAATTGCGGGATAAGCAAATGTTGTAAATACACATTCATTGCGTGTGGTGTTCTTGGATCTCGGTGAGCTTTGTGTATTTCTCCCAGATCTGAGCAGTAATCCAGTGTGGGACTTCCTGTAATAAAGACCAATCGCTGCTGCTCTCTCTCCTTGTGCAAGGGGACTGGTCTTGTCTCCGCCCCCCTCCTGTAGTTTTCTGCAGCAGTGTTAATTTTGTCGACTAAAACATTTTAGACGACTAAATCTAAAACAATTGAGATGACTAGAATACAGCTAAAACTAAAATACCATTTAGGTCAAAAGACTAAGATTAAAACTAAATTGAAATTTGACTTCAATATTAACACTGGTCTGTAGTGCCTGTTCATACCTCAGTACCATAAATAATAACATATTAGATTTGTTCACTCCAGCAGTATATAATGAGTTTGGAAACTGTAGAGAAATGTTAACGAATGCATTACAATTTAATTAGACCCATTTGATTTTAGACGACTAAAATGTACTGGAGATTTAGTCGACTAAATACGACTAAAACGAAAAGCAGAAGACTAAAATGGGACTAAAGCTAAAATTACCATTTTAGTCCTAAGACTAATGCAGGCCATACATGGGTCGAATTTCAAACAAATTTTCTTTTCAAAATCAGAAAATTCGTTTTTTTTGTGATCCGATGACGCCACCATTGATTTTCGAAATTCGGCTGACCAAGCCTTCAATTTCACCTCATGTTGGTACAGAAAAGAATTTTCTTGGCCGGGAATCTTCTTTTCTCTCCGTACATTTTCTTTTCTTATTACATTTCTCGCATGATTCTCCCATCATTGATTAGAAAATCGTTCGTTTTTCCAAAAATTTCCAACATGTCCGATTCCTCAAATTTTATTTCCGCACGAAAATCGGCTGTTGCTGCAGCCCCACTAATGGTGCGAAATTCATACGAAAATTCTTAGATACAATTTTCGAAATTTGAACCGTGTATGGCCGGCATTAAGCTAAATCGAAATTTGCTGCCAAAATTAACACTGTTCTGCAGGCAGCCTGTATTGGGTGGAGCCTGCTAGGCCCCTCCCACAGCTCTTCTCTCTCCTTGTTTTGGGGACTGGTCTTGTCTCCGCCCCTTCCTGTAGTTTTATGCACATTCTGTATGTAGCACAGTGATGATGTCACGGCTACTATTACAAGTTAATACCCAACTTTGCAAAGGAAAATGGTGCACACTAAATGGATTTCTATCCTTTTGTGGCTATTGAGGAATATATTTGAATTGGCTTTTTGTGACTGAAGTTCAACTTTAATTCTCTGTGTGCATTCATAAATACAAAGGCTTATTCAGTCTAAGGACCATCAATTCTGCGACTGGCAGAAGCCTGTCCTCGACAGGATCACTAAACGCTGCCACAAAATACTCACTTGCTTCCACATGTCCCTCCCTCATCAGGTTGATGAGGTAAGTTTTGGTCCCTCACTGTCTGTTAACACTGCACAATGTACTTTGCCAGTGAAGGAGTGACATTGCGCTCAGCCAGCCTATGAGGGAGCAACCCATGGAAGTATTCACTTCCCCATTTAAAGGCCGAGTTCACCTTTTGGGAAAATATAAATGCACACATTTTTGCAGGAAACAACTTTGCTTTTTCCCCGCCAGAAGCCTGCAATGCATCTGTGATCAGTGGACCAGGGGTTGCAATGTCCGGATGCTTCAGGCAAGCCCTACACAAATGTTTCTCAACTCCCATCCTCAAGTACCACCAACAACAGGTCATGTTTTCAGGCTTTCCATTATTTTGCACAGGCGATTTGATCATTTTACTACAGCCGTTTCATCTGAGGGAAATCCTGAAAACATGACCTGTTGGGGGTACTTGAGGACTGGAGTTGAGAAACCTTGCCCCTACACTACAGCTTTCAGCCCCCTCACAGTTCATTGAGTACTACAGGCCATTAGCCAGTGTGTCTGTTAGTACTTGTAGTTCTCTCATTTGTAGATCACTGTGAATGAATGATGGGGCTGTGACAGCGGGTGCGGGAGGTGGATGTCCCCGCCTGCTGTTGCAGGAAGGGAGGGGATCATAGGTGCGGAAAACGGATCTCCGCCGCCTGCTGTTGAAGGGGGGGGATCAGGGGTGCGGGAATCGGATCCCCCCCCCCAGCCTGCTGTTCCAGGGGGGGGGCAGATCAGGGGTGCTGGAAGCGGATCTCCCGCCTGCTGTTCTGGGGGGGGGCAGATCAAGGGTGCTGGAAGCGGATCCCCCGCCTGCTGTTGAAGGGAGGGTATCTGGTGCGGGAAGGGGATCCCCCACATGCTGTTGAAGGGAGGGTATCAGGGGTGCGGGAAGCAGAAGCGGATCTCCCGCATGCTGTTGAAGGGAGGCTATTGGGGGTGCGGGAAGCAGAAGCGGATTCCCCGCCTGTTGTTGAAGGGAGGTTATCGGGTGCAGGAAGCAGATCCCCCACTTTCTGTTGAAGGCAGGGGGATCAGGGGTGTGGGAAGCGGATCCCTCCGCCTGCTGTTGCAGGAGGGGAGGGGAGGGGGATCAGGGGTGCAGGTCTAAGGCCCGAAAATATGGCTGTAACATGATCAGAAAGGTGAATTTATGCTTTAACTTCACTTAGCAATCTAGTGGTTCCACACAACTGCTGTAAAGAGGAAAGTGGAAGGACAACTATGGAGATAGAGGTGGTTAGGGGTTTCGGCAGATAAACCTGGTGTTGTTTCCCTGTCTTCAGTTTGGTTTTAAAGAGTTGGGTTCACCTTTGCCAGTAATGTCTGGGAGAATCTTTAACAATGGATGATGCCATCTCTGGGAGTTTTCAGCCAGGCTTTGAAAGGTACACAAATGGCCCTACACCCATAGCAAGGGTATTATTCAACTGCACAGTTTTCATCGAATCGCCTCTTACCTGCATAGGCAGTTTTGGGTACAGCTGGACTAACCCTTTAAGCCAAGAATCAGGAGCCCCTTACTCTTTGCTTTATTAATCTATCCATTTTCTTGTTTTCAGGGGCCAGAACTCGAGCCTCCATCGCCGTATCTTTGTTTGACCACTCGGACCCTTATAAAAGGACCCAGGCACCCATCACTTGTAACTCTGTGCCTTCTGCCTGTGGACCCTCTTCTGCTTCATTGTTGGGACCTCTGAACCTGCACATGTATGTGAACCAGACCCTTCTGCCTGGAGTTCTTTCTGCCAACAGGCCCTTTGAGACCAGCAGCTGCCTGGAGGAAGATGAGCTGGAGAACGAGACAAGCTGCAGTCAGCCTTCCATGAGTATGTGTGGCCGCTACGGCTTCAATGCTGTACCTTTTTGTAACAAACCGGTTTAGGGGAATAGGTAATAAGATTGTGTTCATTTCCAGCTACAGAGAGTTCGGAGTCTTCGCAGTGCATGTCTGGAGGCGGCTCCAGCGGATCGGATAGCGGCTGTGTCTCTGGAATTCCCCAGGACAATCTTTCAGAAGATGCTACCTCCCCCTGCGACCCCTCAGCACAGTACACCTTTCCTGCGCGGAGGAACAGTTCTGGCATCGTCTCCCCGGTCGTGGAAAAATCCAGGTTTCTCAACCGGCAGTACATTTCTGCAGTAAGTACCAGTACTTTCTTGTATTGTTGTAGCACATACAGTACATATTGCAATAATTTGTTACTCCTGATTTCATTTAAAGGGAATGTATAGGTGTTTTTTTTTTTTTTTTTTAAATAAACTTTAATTGGGTTCGGTCAGATGCAACCATCAGCATGCATGCTGATTACCCATTTAGTACATGTGGGGGATGAAGCTTTTTCCATGCTGTGCGGTGCACATTTCCCTCGTGTCCTGGAGCCCTCGTTCACATTGAATGCGGCTTTGAAATTGCATGACTTCATCTGAACTTGCACAATTTCACAGCCTTTTTTTTTATTCCGGGGGGGGGGGCGCGACTTGAAAGGCATCTGTGTGGGTTCATGCACAGCTGTCTATTGAAGTTGCCAAAAGTAGTGCAGGAACTACTTTTGGAAATTGGTGCGGCGCTGTAAAGTCAGCGTTGCACCGATTTGGGACGCTCCCATTGCCGCCATTAGGCTGTCATCTGACCTGTCGAGGGGGGGGGAGAGAGAGAGAGAATGAATGTCAGAGCTGGTTCACACAGGGGCAGCACGACTTGCAGCACGACTGCCTCAGGCGACCTGCACACGACTTCATCGGTGGCTTGCAAAATGACTTCTGTATAGAAGTCAATGCAAGTCGCCCCAAAAGTAGTACAGGAACCTTTTTCTAAGTCGGAGCGACTTCGGTCGCTCCTATTAGAATGGTTCCATAGTACAGGACAGGACGCGACTTGTCAGGCGGCCGAGTCGCCCCTGTGTGAACCGCCTCTTACTCTCCATCAGGATCAGCTGCCGTGCATTGCATTTGTGTTTTAAGTGGGGACAGCTGGCAGGAACTTGTCACCAGCCAAACACCCCTCCCCCAGTTGTCAGAGATATTTAGCTTCATTATCACATGCAGGTGTGCACTGGGCATGGCTTTGTGTTGTATCTGTAAGAAGCATTAGATGTAAAATTTTGACTATACTTCTCCCAGCAGGCTCCATATTGCTGGCGCAGGCAAGTGAAAGTGTATAAAAGGTAGAATGAAAACGTCTCCAAGCTTCCAAACAGGAGATTGGAGTACAGTAGAGGGTATAATAAAGGTTACTCAACACAATTTTATAAAAAAATTAAAAATAAACGGCTTTATTAATGCATTAAAATCCTAGAACCAAATCCATATGCATTTTGCATAGATAAAGTACTTCATCAGGGTCCATGTGTTTCCTTTTTACAGAAGGATATGGAAAACAAAACATGATCTACAATAGAAAATACAATATAACATCATTATATACAATGCAAGAAATCCATTAGAAGTGTGAGAGGAGGAAAAAAAAAAAGTTGGATTTTTTTTGTTTTTCTCCTCCTTCTATGATGGATTTATTTGTTTTGTATATAATGATGTTATATTGTATTTTCTATTGTCGATTATGTATTGATTTCCATATCCTTCTGCAATAAGGACACATGGATCCTGGTGAAGCATTTTATATAGGTGAAACTTGGAGATCTTTTAATTCTAACTCTATAATTGTATATATCCAGGGATAGCGTACTTTTTATTTATACGCACAGACCCCCATGCTCATGATGTAGGTAAAGTGGTTCTAAAGGCAGAACGTTTTTTTTTCCCCTATCTGTATGAATAATGCTGTATATTGTGGATATAATGGCAGTGTTCCCCTCGTGGGTTATGTGTTGTAATCCTTTTTAATTTGGGCACCATGATGGTGTATAATATGACAGTCCTCATCCCCTGGTAAGCACCGTGTAACAGTATAAAAGGATGCATTGCTGACCGTTCCTAACACCTCGCACTGAACTCACCACTTTTCATTTTCAGGGGCTAAAAGTCTAATTGCTCACTAATAGCTGCTTCTTTCCTCAGAATCAAAGCCACATTTCCCTCAGTCCTTCCACCATTGTCTGATCTTCTTCCTAAAACCCGTATTCCAGTAAGTGTTCCTTTTCTGCTTTTAACTGACTGGTATGGTGCCCTCTTCCTGGACCACAATCTATGCGTTTGTCTGTTACCATCACTGAACCTTGTATCTATGGTGCTAATAAACTGTACAGAGATGACTAAAACCATTTTTACTACAGGAGTAGGTGGTCTTCTAGGAATATACTTAGATCATTGGAACATCCTGCCATAGTGTGTAAGAGCTTGGGGCGGAGGTTATTTGGGGTTTTAGGCCTTGTTCAGGGTGTACAGCAAACTTTGAGCTGCTCGGCTTCTAAAGCCTTAAAGTGACTGTAAGGGTTATTTTTTTTTTTTAATTAACAAACATATCATACTTACCTCCACGGTGCAGCTCGTATCACACAGTGTGGCCTCAACCTGATCTTCTGAGGTTCCCCGGCAGCTTTCGCGGCTCCTCCCCACATCAGATAACCCCCAGGAGAGACCTGGGGGCTTACCTTGCGAGCGCGCTCCAGAGTCCAGCATTTGCGTCCATAGCCACAGAATGCTGGACTCCGCCCCGCCCCCGTCCAGCATTTGCGTCCATAGCCACAGAATGCTGGACTTGGCCCCGCCCCCGTCCAGCATTTGCGTCCATAGCCACAGAATGCTGGACTCAGCCCCGTCCAGCATTTGCGTCCATAGCCACAGCATGCTGGACTCGGCCCCGCCCCCGTCCAGCATTTGCGTCCATAGCCACAGAATGCTGGACTCGGCCCCGCCCCCGTCCAGCATTTGCGTCCATAGCCACAGAATGCTGGACTCGGCCCCGTCCAGCATTTGTGTCCATAGCCACAGAATGCTGGACTTGACCCCGTCCAGCATTTGCGTCCATAGCCACAGCATGCTGGACTCGGCCCCGCCCCCGTCCAGCATTTGCGTCCATAGCCACAGAATGCTGGACTCAGCCCCGCCCCCGTCCAGCATTTGCGTCCATAGCCACAGAATGCTGGACTCTGCCCCGCCCCGCCCCCTGGCACCCACATCAGTGGATTTGATTGACAGCAGCGGGAGCCAATGGCTGCGCTGCTATCAATCTAACTAATAAAGAGCCAGGACCCCGGGCAGAGGAAGAGCGCGTCACCGCCAACAGAAATAAGGGGCTTAGGTAAGTAAAACCGGGGGGGTGGTCACTGCCAGGTGTTTTTTCCCCTTGATGCATAGGATGACGATACTAGATACTTGCTGACCAGCCGCAGCTCAGCTGGGTGAAACAACGTTATGCAATATAAGCCACAAGTACTGCCAAAGCCTACAAGCAGCCCCCCCCCCATGACCAGGTCATTTTGTGCAATACGGCACTGCGTTACTTTAACAATTGTGCGATGCTGTACCCAAATAAAATGTGTAATTTTTTCACCCCCACAAATACTTTTGGTGGTATTTGGTCACCTCTATATTTATATTTTTAACTTTCTGCTATAAAACACATTCAATAAAAAAAATAAAGTAAGAAATTGAATTTCTTCATAAATTTAGGCCAATATGTATTCTGCTACATATTATTGGGATTTATTATTTTTATTTTTTTTACCAAAAAGTGTATATTGATTGGTTTGCGCAAAAGTTACAGCGTCTACAACCTATGGGATATTTTTATGGCATTTTTATTTATTTTTACTAGTAATATCAGCGGTCAGCGATTTTAAGCAGGATTGCAGCGCACACTAAAGCCTCGTACACACGGATCGGATTTTCTGCAAAGTGTCAGACTTTTGTCCGAAGGGAGTTGGCCAGGAACTTGTCTTGCATACTAACGGCACACAATTGTCGGCCAACAAACATGAACGTAGTGAAGTACTACATGGTTTTTCATCTCTTTAGCACCGCCCTTTGGGCACCTTCTGCTAATGTGTTTGGTGAGCATTGATTTCTGAGCATGCGTGTTTGTACTTTAGACTTTTGTCCACACGCTTGGAAAATCCGAAAACACACCATTGCCTGTGGAAAATTTATAAACCTGCCATCCAACATTTGTCCACAGAAAGTTGGCCAACAATTGTCTGATGGAGCATATAAACGGTCATTACAATTCCTGTCGGAAAACCCGATCGTGTGTACGAGGCTTTAGTGACACTTTTTTTTTTTGCGGACCAGTGACCTTATTACAGTGATCAGTGCAAAAAATATGCACTGTTACTGTACTAACGACACTGGCATACATAGGCAGATCGCCACTCTGCCTGTCCTGGGAACAATCGTGGGTTGCCTGCGGCCACTGGGTCCGCTGATTGGCATCCCTTGTGTTTAGTCAGCGAGCGATCACGCCTACGCCAGCACGCTTGCACCCCCAGTGGCTATTCAATGAAATGACTTACAGGTACATGATTTCATGCAATAGAGCCGACCTTCTGCAGTAAATATGTGGTAGGCGCGTGATTAAAGTGACAGCTAGCACTCCTAATAAGATCTACCCTGATCTCCAAATACTGCAGCTGAATGGATTTAACGAAGGTGCTTTAGGCTTTCTGTTCACACCACTCTTTTAATCTTAACTCAGCCATTTAACTTCAAGAGGTGGTTGAACAACACTTTACCTTTTTATTGGATAATGAAGCAACATCCCATCTATTCAGGGGTCAGGCTAGAGGTGAAGTAGTGACACTGGAAGGAAGCTACAAAGCTGAAGAAGCAATTATGGTTTTCCCCTATCTCATTGTACAGTCCAGTTGGGCTATAGCCCTCACCCCAGTGATTGGCAGGACAGACTAACAAATCCTTTGGCCTATATACAGACTGATGTTTTAATAACTTGGAAAATAGTTCAACGATTCAGAGTAAAATACTGACCTGACCCTCTAGAAGCCATGATCTGTGAGTATGGTGATTAAATCTCTCTCACACTGACCCTCTTCCTCTATTGTAGGTATGAACAAGTTTCCAGTTATCTGAGATTTGCCGGATTTGAACTCCAGCCTCCGTCTGCGGATCCCAACGACGTTTCTATGTTCTAACCGCTTCGTTAGCGACTTGTTAATGTGTAATATTTCTCTACTCCTGTATATAGTTTAATATACCAGCAGCCACCGTGCTATGCTGCATGGTGATGAGTTTTCCTGTTAAGCTGCACAGTTTGTAAAGTTTATTGAAGACATTTTGCAAGATATGTATTTAAATAACATTTTATGTCTTTTTTTTTTTTTTTTTTTCATGTTGAACTGGAATTTTGACGAGTGTCTTATTTTGTTATAGTTTTTTTTTTTCCCCCCAAACTAGAAATAATTTATTTACTGGAGATTCTGAAATCTGAATAAACAGGTTTATTTCAGTTCTTTTAGATTTGAGTTTGTAGGTTATTTAGTAACTTTTCATGAGTTCCATCGTGCGTGTGTGTGTTTTGACCTGGTGTGAAAGTGCCCAACAAGGGGGGGGGGGGGGAGCTGATGCTTCATTTGTTCATTTCAGGTAAAAAAAAAAAAAAGCAAAATATGTCTGTGGGCCAATCTTGGACCTGTGCAGACACCCCAATCAGGTGAGTCGATCATTTGGGAATGGATTCTTGTTCTGACACAATTTGAATGGGGGGGTCTACATGGGACATAAAAATGCACACGCATGTTGATTTACTAAAACTGGAGAGTGCAAAACCTGGTGCAGCTGCGCATAGAAACCAATCAGCTTCCAGGTTTTAGCGCACGTTCACACTGAATGCGGGTTTAAAATCGTGTGAGTTCAGCTGAAGTCGTGCGATTTCAAACCAGCATTTGTCAGACTTCGGGGGCGATTTGAGAGACATCGGTGCGGGTTCATGCACAGTTTTCTATTGAAATCTCCTCCTGAAGTCGCCAAAAGTAATACAGGAACTACTTTTGGAAATCAGGCGGCTGGTGTCGCACCTATTTGAACGGTGCCGTTGCCGGCAATAGGCTCTGATTTGACATGTCAAATCGGCCTGATGTGAACGCAGGCTTATTGTTAAAAGCTTAAAGAGGAAGTAAACCCTGATGAGTTTACTTCCTCTTTCATTCCCTGCAAAGGCAAAGCATAATGGACTACTATGCATCGCATCGCATCGCATAGTAGCCCATTATGTGTCACTTACCTGACACAGGAGCCAGCGAAGTCACCGCTGTCCCCTGTAGTCCGCCGCATCCATCTTGTTGGTGGGGTCTCTCAGCTCCGCCGCTGTCATTCGGTGAAGCCGCAATGACGTCACTCCCGCGCATGAGCACGGGAGCCGACACGCGCGGCAGCTCCGTCACTGAGAATGGCGCGCTCAGTGCGCCTGCGCGCCGCTGTCTACGGCGCATGCGCCGTAGACAGCGGTGCCCGTTTTCGGGCAAATATCTCCTAAACCATATAGGTTTAGGAGATATTGCTTGGACCTACAGGTAAGCCTTAATCTAGGCTTACCTGTAGGTCAAAGTGGTTTGTAAGGGTTTACAACCACTTTAAAGGGGTTGTAAACCCTTGTGGTTTTTTTTTTCTGCCCTAATGCATTAAGGTGAAAAAACTTCTGACACTGCCCATTTTACTCACCTGAGCCCGTTCATTCCCTCGGCGGAGACACGCTCTTCCTCTCTGCCCGGGGTTCTTGGCTCTTGATTGATAGCAGCGGGAGCCAATGGTGCCGGTTTAAAAAAAAAAAAAAATACAGTATTCACAATCGCCGAAAACGGCAATCTGACTACTTTGAAGTGTAAAGGAGGGATGGGGGGTCTTTTAGACCCCCGATCCCTCCATAAAGAGTACCTGTCACCACATATTACTGTCACAAGGGATGTTTACATTCCTTGTGACAGCAATAAAAGTGATCAAATTATTATTTTTTTTAAAACAATTTATTAATTTTTAAAATAAGAAAAAAAAAAATGTAAACCATCGCCACGAGCTTGCGCAGCAAAGAAACCGCATACGGAAGTCGTGCCCGCATATGTAAACGGTGTTCAAATCACACATGTGAGGTATCGCCACGATCGTTAGAGCGAGAACAATAATTCTAACACTAAACCTCCTCTGTAACTCTAACCTGCTAACCATAAAAAAAAAAATTTGAAAGCATCGTCTATGGAGATTTTAAGGTACCGTAGTTTGTTGTCATTCCACGAGTGCGTGCAATTATAAAGCGTGACATGTTTGGTATCTATTTACTCGGCGTAACATCATCTTTCACATTATATAAAAAAAATTGGGCTAACTTTACTGTTTCGTTATTTTTTTTAAATTCATGAAAGTGTCCCTTTTCCCAAAAAGTTGCGTTTAAAACACCCCTTGCACAAATACCGCGTGACGTAAAATATTGCAACAATCGCCGTTTTATTCTCTAGATTCTCTGCTAAAAAAAATATGTATAATGTTTGGGGGTTCTAAGTAATTTTTCTAGCAAAAAATACAGATTTTAACTTGTAAACACCAAATGTTAAAAATAGGCTTAGTCACGAAAGGGTTAAAGAACGATGCCATTTATTACACACCATCATTTAACTTGGCACAAGAAAAAAAAAAGCAGTTTTGTTTTTTTAGTAATTCATAAAGTTACCTTCTCATTAAACATAACCAGACTATCTCACTCTATACTTGCAGCTAATTGTCTTTACCAATCCTAACATTTCTAAGACCTTTTTGTAACCTTTTAAAACACATGAATCTGACTTGAAACTGTTGCATCAGCTCAGGACTTTTCTTAGAGAACAGCACGAGGCAGACTTGTGACACCGCTTCTGGAGCATTACAGTAATGCACTGGCTGAGTCTCTTGGCATATGGCAGGGTAAGCTGGAAAAATAAAAATCCATCATAGGTTGAATTTACATATGAACAGTTATATATTGTGTATGGAAACATTCTAGTCCTCTGCCTAAAAACCGTTAGGGGTACATTTAGACATCTGTAAATCTCCCTTGCCTCTGAAGCCAGATCCATGTTCAGATCGCACTGCAGAGACTACCGACAGGCGGTGAGGAAGCAATGCCTCCTCCCTGCCTATTTTAACTCAATTTTTGCTGACAAATATGTTGCACCCGTGTGCACTGCATGTGGTTTGCAGGGTCTTTCATGTACTTAAAGGGTAACTCCACTTTCATGGGGGGGGGGGGGGGGGGAATAGCAAATAAAGAAAAAATATATAATACAGTGCATATAATTGCAACACTAATTATATTGTAATTGAATGTTATTATAAATTACCTTTCCTTTTTCAATCGGCAGCCGCTGTCGTTTTCTGAGAATACAATGCAATGTGGCCACCTGGAGGCGCTCTGTACACAGAATATGTACTGACCACTCTTTGGAGAGATATTTTCACTAGGAACACGTCTAAAGGGATGCAGGCCCAGCAGATTTTCTCATTAATGCTCTGCAGCTGCACACCTGACAGTTAATTATGAAACCACTCCCATTAGACCCACTGAGTACAGAGGCACAGACAAACACACAGAAGGATTTCTTCAGAATAACAAAAGGTGGGAATCTGAAACAAAGTTTGTTATAATCCTTGCACTCTACATAGATCACCCAGAGGGGAATGGTTTTTTTTTTTCTCCTCAACTAGAGTGGAGTTACGCTTTAAGTGTGTAGCAATTGGTGGGTGGCAAGCTGTATCACAGACATTGTAAACATCCACTACCTCTTGCAGCTTATGGAGGGGGCAGTTGGTGAGCGGTTAAGCTGCGTATTTTACTCGGCGGCTGTCATAAATCCCGCCTCCTATGATAGACAGAACACTATTCCAATGCCGGGCCAGGAGACGGGACTTTGTATTACAGAGGCCGCAGGGTAAACAGGAGAACTCGCTCTATGTAATCCAGCGGCGCTACAAATTTATAAAGGGCTGCATACACAAATCAATAAATGAAAGTCGCAGATATAAATTTATATTCATTCTCTATTGAATGGTTTTTGTACTCTCTATAAAGCACTGCTTAGTAGGTTGGTGCCATACAATACATATAAAGCTTTTCCGTCCTATACACTGCAATGCAACCTTCGGCCGTGTAAATCCTTTCTGAGCATGCGCCATACTTAGTCCGTCCAACTTGCCTACACACGAGCGGACTGTCCGCTGAAACCAAGTTTGAACGGACAAAATTACGGAAATTCCGTAAGACTTTGTTCGTCAGACAGTCCGCTGAAAAAAGTCCGCTGAAGCCTACACACGAGCGGATTGTCCGCTGAAACACGGTTCAGCGGACTAAGTTGGACAGACAATCCGCCCGTGTGTACGCGGCCTTAATCTCCAGCTATGCCCAGTCCCCTCAGAAATTGCATTGAATTCGCACCTGTCAAGACACAAATGTGCACTGTGAAATTGCATCCATTTGCACTGCATCAGTGCATACCAAGCCTCAGGAACATGCTACAGTTGTATTTAGGAGGTCACATGTTCCTAAGCACCTACCCCCATTCCTGTGGCAACGTGCGGAGGATCCTCTCCCTTGTAGCCACTGTCAGATGTGGTTGTAAAAGCTCAAGGTTGTTTACCTTCATGAAAAAAGAAAAAAAAAAAAAACCTGTGTGCAGCAGCCCCCCCCCCCCCCCTTCTACCTAAGCCCCATCTCGATCAAGCTATGTGCACGAGAGCAGCAGCTCTCCCGGGTCTCTTTCCTTGCTAATAGGCAGTAGCAGGTGCCATTGGCTCACATTACTGTCAATCGCAGTTAGTGAGACAATATGTGAATGGACACACAGAGCAGCGGCTTGGGAGCCGCATAGAAAGCTGCTTGCTATGGAGGCAAGCAGCAGAGACCATAAGGGCTGGCAGGGAAACCGAGAAGAGGAAGACTGAGGCTGCTCTATGCAAAACTGTTGCACAGAGCAGGCAAGTATAACAGGTTTGTTTAAAAAAAAAAAAACAACAAAAGAAAAAAACCTTTACAATCACTTGTGATACTGCTATGAAAGTCCTTTATAGGCACTTGCATATTATGTTCCCTTCTGCTGTTTACAGACCCCAGTGGCTCAAGCTGAAATGGATACCTTGTGATACTGCCATGAAACATACCTTTAAAATCAGTGTAGCTGTGCAGGACTCCTCCTGCAGAGCCGCATCATTCATCTACAGAGATTACCTCGGCAGAAACTGCACCTGCAATCAGCGGCTCCTGCAGACAAGTGCTCCAGCTTTCTGCCCGTACCTCTGTAAGGGCCAGGTCACACCACATGCAGTGCTTTTTTTTTCTGCATCAAAAACGCATGGAAAGTAGGTTATATGGTTTTCACAACGTGTCTGATCGCAAGTGCAATTTCTGCAGACTCCCTGTGAGAAAAAAATAAAAAATAAATGCACATTTTTTTCTGTGCATTTATTATTTTTTTCCTTAAAAGCGGTGTTCTGCCTGGGGGAAAAAAAATAATAAAGTCAGCAGCTACAAATACTGTACTGTAGAATATGGACACTTGCCTGTCCAGGGAACCCGCAATGTCAGAACCCCAGCTGATTATCTGATCGGCTGTTGGTTGCTGCCTCCGCCATTCGTAGTAAGGGAAATCCCTACTGCGCATGCGTGAAGCACGCTGCACTTTCTAATTGCCCCGGCGGTGGAGGAAGGAGACCGAACTCCTGAGAGACAGCGGTGCAGTCTCTCATAAGTGGGAAAGAGTACCTGTCAAAAACAGATACTCGTTCCCCTCATCCCCTCTGAAAAGTGCCAAATGTGGCATCGGAGGGGGGAGGGAGCAGATAAGCGGAAGTTCTACTTTTACAGCAGTAAAAACATCCCTGTTCCCCAAATGACCATGAGAGACTCAAATCTTTCACTTTCTAATGCCCACTTGCAATCCTTTAGCTGCCAAAGATTTGTCAGGGATCGGATCACTAGAAAAATGTTCACCTTCTTGTGCAACACTGCTCCCCCCAGCTGTCAGAAAATCTACATTGGCACTATGCTGTATATAAAAGGTGAATATTTTTTCTGCCCTCTACATCAGGGGTCTCCAAAAGTTTGAAAGCGAAGGGCCAGTTTATGGTTATTGGGGGGGGGGGGGGGGGGCGCTGGACTGTGGCCATTGGGTGTAGAAAAGGTCCCAATATCAGTGGGGGAAATAAACAATGCCTCGGCTTTAATGTCAGTTGAAGGAATTGTGCCCTATTGTTGGTGTCATTGGGAGAAATTGGACCCCATTACTGGTGTCATTGGGAAGGATTGTGCCCCTTTATTGGTGTCAGTGGGGGGGGGGGATTATGCTTCAGTGTTGGTGTCAGTGGATGAAATAGTGCCCCAAGGGCCATACAAGCAAAGGGCCACACCTGGCCCCCAGGCCACAGTTTGGAGACCACTGCCCTAAATCAATCCTGTCACTGGTGAGTTGTCAGTTAATGACAGGATCACAAGGGTGACATCAGTCTAACCTGCACTTACAAAAAAGAAAAAGACAGTTTGGATCGGATTGCTTTGCTATGTGTAACATAGACACTTACAACCATCAATTTGTAGCTATCACAATGTGCCTTTTATTCATGCATGATGCTTACCCACAACATGCTCACAAGACCTGCCACACAGAGAGTAGTGGATTTGGGGTCCCTCTGTTCTAGGGAGTCCAAGATAATCCCAGTCAGAAAGGAGTGACATTTCCTGGCATAACAGATTTCTTCGTGTGACATGTTAACACAAAGGAAAAGGAGATCTACAAAAGAAAAAAAAAAAACAACAGATTTGTGATTAAAATTATTTAGAACCCATTACATTAATTTTTGACTGTTAATCCCCAGTTGGACGAGGAATATTTTTTTTCCAAAAAGGTAGACCAGTGGATGACCAAAGGAAGTCTTCCTAAGTCTGATTACAGCACAACCATTGCAGGAATAGCAGTGTGAGAAGGGCTGTAGTATAAAACATCTTCTGTCGTACCATCAGAAGCAGCTCCAGAATTAGTAAGTTTTTTGTCATCCTGCTCAGCGGTATACACAACGCATTCTTGAAAAGATGCTGCACTTCCATCATTGGCCATTAGATGGTGATGATGAACCCAGAGAATGGCCCCCAGACCAGCAAGCTCCTTCCCCTCTATAGGTGACCTGGCACAGTATGCATGCTCTAAAATGAAAATATATAGTTAAGATTATGGAGTCATTTACAGCAATAGGAATAAAGAAAAAAAAAAGATTAAGAAAAACAAAATGCGAGCAAAAAAATGTACATTTATTACTTTTTTTTTTTTCCTACACATGAGCCTGCAATCAGTGGATAACAAGTACAATGGCAGGTTCCTGCAGAGACTTCCTACAGCTCACTGGCCATACCTCTGTACAGGCGTTCAGTGACCGAGATACGGAAAGTGTCAACTGACTACAAGTGCGCTGATCGGCGTAGTCCATCGAGGACAAAAAGTCCACGGAGGCTCAGGGAGTGAGATTTAGAGTGCTTTCAAACTCACAGTGCCCGAGCGTCAGCGGTAAAGCTGCGCTAAAAATCATTTTAGCGGTGCTATTCAGCCGCCAGCGGAGCGACTTTAACCCCTGCTAGCGGCCGAAAAAGGATTAAATCCGCCTGCAAAATGCCGCTGCAGCGGGGCTGCCCCATTGTTTTCAATGGGCAGGAGCGGTGTATTCACTGCTCCTACACCGCTGCAAAGAAGTTGCTGGCAGGACTTTTTGTGACGCCCTGCCGGCGCAGCGCCCCAGTGTGAAAGCACTCGGGCTTTCACATTGGGTTTGCAGCTGAGGCTTTTTTCAAGCGCTATTTTTAGCGATCTAGCACCTGAAAAACGCCTCCAGTGTGAAAGGGGTCTTAGCAACATGTTACCCCCTAAATATAGGGTGTAACATAACATGTTACCAAATGTGGAGATAGGTTATAGGTTTCACAGAACTACTTCCCGACCACTATAGCAGATTTACTGCTACAGGGCAGTCCTTCTGTGCAGAATCACGTTTATATACGGGTAAGGGAGGCGCATCGCTTCTGCTGGGATTAGTCACATCAGGAGCTGATCAGCGGGTGCCAACAGATGTCCGCCGGCACCCGCTGGTCGCTGAGGAGACACACTGAACAAAGCTCTGCTTGTGTAAACAAGACAGAGCTCTGTCCTGTCAGCTGGGATGTGCTGGTTTTAGTTTCCCTGCAAGGCACATCCCTTAATAAAAGCAGCACACACAGTACACAAAAAAACTGGTTAGGCACACATTTAACCCTTTCCGCACCCCTAGATGTTTAACCCCTTCCCAGCTAGTGTCATTAGTACAGTGACAGTGCATATTTTTAGCACTGATCACCGTATTGGCGTCACTGGTTCCCACAAATTGGCAAAAGTGTCCGATTGGCCGCCGCAATAACGCAGCCCCGCTATGTAAGCATCCCTTGTAATAGAAATAAGGATGACAGGTCCTCTCTTTAGAAAGATTTGGGGGTCAAAGAGACCCGAAATCTCTCCTTCAACTGTAAAAGCAAAAGATCACAAGGAAAAAAAATTGTTTACTTCCGCCCTAGGCTGGAAGTGATGTCACTGTAGGATTGTTTCTTGGGAGCGCCGGTGAAAACGGTAAGCCTGAGAAACACCAGTGGGGCAGAGGGGGGAGGGCGGGGGACATCCCTCCCGCCACTCCGGAAAGCGATCCAGTGGCTAATGAGCCGCTCGGACCACTTAGATGAGAAAGCCAGTCGTCAGCTGAGAAATATATTGCGGTCGACAAGTGGTTAACAAAGTTATCAGTAAAGTAGTGCCAGTGGTTGGCTCACCTATAATGGTCATTCTGTCTTCCTCCATCCTCTGACCTGTCCACTTGGATAAAGATGGTGACACTTTGGTGTAGCTACGTTGTTCATCTTCCTGCGTGGCATCCAACTTTATATTGTCCTTCTGCGATACAGTGAGCAGATGCATTTGATCCTTGTGTACAGGAATGGCTCTGAGCGATCCGCTCCTATGCACTGATCCCACCAGGTTTTCTTTGCACCCTCCATTCTCCACTAAGAACTCGCTGCTGGTAATCTTCCTTACCGGCCAGTGTCCAGAGATGTGGCTCTTCACTTCTCTGTCGGCTACACATTTCTGGCTCTTCGCTTCTCTGTCGGCTACACATTTCTGGCTCTTCACTTCTCTGTCGGCTACACATTTCTGGCTCTTCACTTCTCTGTCGGCTACACATTTCTGGCTCTTCACTTCTCTGTCGGCTACACATTTCTGGCTCTTCACTTCTCTGTCGGCTACACATTTCTGGCTCTTCACTTCTCTGTCGGCTACACATTTCTGGCTCTTCACTTCTCTGTCGGCTACACATTTCTGGCTCTTCACTGTGCCTCTTCCACTCAGTTTTGGAGACGTGTACAGAAGGCCTCTTCCTTGAAGATCATGATACATAGAGCCCTTAGCTCCGCCATCAGGCTGCTTTCTGACCAATGACATGAATTTGGAAATCAGGGAGGCAGTGACCTTTGCCTCTTCATTGTCCACAGCTTGTTCCAGTTTAAAGAATTTAGTGGCGGGAAAATCGCCGGAATTGTTGCTCTCTGAAGTTGTAAACGGGCTTGTTGATGAAGCCTTTCTCTTGCTGGATTCAATCCTTTTCAGGCCCTCAGCTGACGTAGAGCAGCCAGCATTCTCTGTTACTTTTTGATTTCCTTCTGATCTATCTACGAGAATTGTTTGCTGACGGACGGTGTTCCATCTCATATCCTGCAATTTAAACGCAAAGAAATTTCATACAACATACCAGCCAGTAAATTCATTTTTAACAATGGCGTATAAATATGAGGGGCGCTTTTGATGAGTCAAGGACCTTCAGTCATTTTTTTTCAACTTTCCATCTATTAAATTTTCTGCCCTTGTTGTTGTTTTAACTTTGGACAGTAAAACATTTTTTTCCTGCCAGTAAATACCTTATACAGCCCACTTTCTGTTTCTTGTCTGGTCATGACATCATGCACAGCTCTCTCTCTCATTCTTGTAAGAGTTTGCCAGGAAGGGAGGTGGTGTGTGTCATAAAAGGGCCAATGAGAGCTGAAGAGCTGGAGGTGTGCCTCTGTGTAAATCCAGGAAGTGAACAGGCAGCAGCTTCAGCTGCCCACAGTTAAAATGGATGCAGCCAGACTCAATAGAGGGAGATTTCTGCAGAATATTTGGCAAGTACAGTATATATAAAATAATATGAAAAGTGGTTGGAGGGAAGCTTCAGAATGGCAAAGATGTTTTTATTACAAATTATGTGAGCAGACTGCAGTTCCTCTTTAAAAATGGTAAACTGATAAATCATATACAATAAAGTGCATTACTAAACAGTTGGCAGTTCATACATCTGTGATATAGAAATGGTAAAGTGTGAAGTGGTTTAAGTGGATGTAACCCCAGTCCTATACCCGGTGAAGTGAACAGCCTCAGATGATACACAGGGATAAAACAAATCTCCCTACATAAGTTTTATTTGTATAGCTGCTGTCTTCAGCTTTATACACTGTTTAGAAAGTATACTTCATGGTCAGTTTTTTTCTTCCAGTTTCAGCTGTGGGAGGGGAGTCTTGGCATACACCGTGTGACAGCTGATTGGAAAAAAGACACCCACAAGGAAGATATGTGCAGAGCTGTGCTGTGAATAGACAAGCTCTCTGCTGATCTATTTATAGCACCCCCTCGGACACAAATTTTCAGCTGCTTTTATCTTGTCAGAAGTTATCACGCTGATAACAGAAGAGCGGAGCAGGAGAAAGACACAGGACTTAAGGCTTTGGAGAGAGATAAGTAAACACTACGGATAGATGTGCCCAGTTCAAATTTCATGAATCGGGTTTACACGCACTTTAAACCAAAAATATAATCAAAGCTAATTTGCGACACAATAGCAATGGGCAAAGAATAAAAAAGTCCTTTTAAAGTGATTGTAAAGGCTCATTTAAAAAAAAAGAAAAATAACAAACATGTTATGCTTACATCCTCTATGCAGTTGGATTTGCACAGAGCAGCCCGGTTCCTCCTCTTCTCGGGTCCCTCTTCTGTGCTCCTGGCCCCTCCTTCCTGTTCAGTGCCAGTAGCTTGCTACAGGGGGCGCCCAAGCCGAGTCAGAGCTCCGTGTATCCATTCAGACATGGAGCCCCCTCTCTCCCCTGATTGGCTGACTGAATTTGATTGACAGTCGCGGGAGCCAATGGCGCCGCTGATCCGTCTCAGCCAATCAGGAGGAATGTCTTGGATGGCTGAGGGGATTGTGGACATCGCTGGAGAGAGCAGGGGCTCAGGGTGGTAATTAGGGGGGGGGGGGGTGCTGCTACACACAGAAGGCTTTTTATCTTTATGCAAAATGCATTAAGATGTAAAACCTTCTGCCTTTACAACTCCTTTAAAACGCTTTATAACTTCATCTACACCCTGAGTCTTCAATATGTTAAATTGTGGGAAAACATCAGCAACTTGTATGTATTAAAATCACCCAGAAGTGCTCAGTTGGATGTCCACTCACCAGAGGACCAATGACGCCTTTAGCTAAAAAGAGGGTCAAATAAAATGAGATGTACCAACACATGTTAACAATGAAGCTGGGGAAATTAGAAAGCTGTCCTTGCACTGCAGAGCGGTTCTGAACTTCCTCTTCTCAGGTCCCCCACGGGGCCTCCTGGCTTCTTCTCCCGGCAAGTGCCCCCATAGAAAGCTGCATTCTATGGGGGCTCTGGTGCAGGCTTGCTCTTGACCCCTGCCGTTGCTTAATCAATTTATCTTTTATAGATGTTTTTGAACTTCTTCCCCTGATAAGTGTTTACACATGAAACGCGTCGGACACCTTAGGATACAGTTACATGCCTGCACCTGTATCTATCCTAGTTCATTGTGTACATCAATCATGTTTACACTATTTCATATTACTTACCTGTTTGCAATATGCTGCCTTATGATGATTGTACCAATATGAATTGACATAATTTATTTATTAACATTTTTATACTGTGTGTTACCAAGTTGATATGTATTCATATGATTGACTTTTTCTTTCCTGTATATGTAGATGTATATGTTATCTACACTTGCCATATATTTTTTGTTTTATTTTATGAATTTTACATCTTTACATGTCATTAAATAAGTTTTCTTCTAATCTCCTCCACAATGTTCTTAGTCTCATTCAAAGTCCCAAACTCCCTTTTTCTTCATTACATGAACCCGCGATATAGGCACATAGCATATGTACTTCATTCAAAGTCCCAAAATTCCCCCCCTCTTTTTTTGACCCTCGCTGTCTGCATCTATAGACACAGAGAGTGGGACTTGGCCCCGCCCCATCTTTCATCAATGGCTTTGATTGACCACAGTGGGAGCCAATGGCTCCTACTTCCTTAGGACAGCGGGAAGGGGAGAGAAGATCTGTAGACTGTGACACAGTGCGGGATCGGAATAAAAGGTAAATAAAAGGTTTAGGCCTTGCAGTGAAGATGAGCCGCACTGCAAGGATAGTTTATTCATATCCCCGGAGCTCATCTTTAACCACTTGCCGACCAGCGCACGCGGATGTACGTCGACAGAATGACACGGGCAGGCAAATGGGCGTACATTTACGTCCCTTTAAATTTGCCGCCCTGCCATCGGGGGCGCGCCGCCGGCGGCGCGCTCCCGCGCTGGTCGGGACCTCCGTGAGTCCGGTCGCGGGACCCGCAGACTCGATCGCCGCGGGCATCCCCGCGATCGTCTCACGGAGCGGCGAAATGAAGAAATGCCGTTGTAAACAGCATTTCTTCATTCTGCCTAGCAACTAGTGACGTTGATCTCTGCTCCATGTGATTGGAGCAGAGATCAGTGTTCACTAAATGAAAGCCCAACCCCCCCACAGTTAGTAGCACACCCCTAGGAACACTTAACCCCTACACTGCCACCCACTGGTTAACCCCTTCACTGCCAGTGTCATTTACACAGGAATCACTGCATTTATATAGCACTGATTACTGTATAAATGACAATGGTCCCAAAAATGTGTCAAAAATGTCTGATGGGTCCCCCACAATGTCGCAGTCACAATAAAAATCGCTGATCGCCACCATTACTAGTAAAAAAATAAATAATAAAAAATTATTAATAAAAATGCTATAAAACTATCCCTATTTTGTAAACGCTATAACTTTTGCACAAACCAATCAATAATCGCTTATTGTGATTTTTTTTACCAAAAATATGTAGAAGAATACGTATCGGCCTAAACTGAGGGAAAATAAATGTTTTTTTATATATTTTTGGGGGATATTTATTATAACAAAAAGTAAAAAATAATGCGTTTTTTTCAAAATTGTCGCTCTATTTTTGTTTATAGCGCAAAAAATAAAAACCGCAGAGGTGATCAAATACCACCAAAAGAAAGCTCTATTTGTGGGAAAAAAAGGACGTCAATTTTGTTTGGGAGCCACGTCACACGACCGCGCAATTATCAGTTAAAGCGACGCAGTGCCGAATCGCAAAAAGTGGTCTGGTCTTTGACCAGCAAATTGGTCCGGTCTGAAAGTGGTTAAATAACTTTCAAAACAGAAGATCAGGTACATTAGAATGGCCCAAACAGCAATGGATTAGTATTTTGGTACCTGCGTTTTTGTTTTTGTTCAGTTTACTTTCACATTACCGGCACATTGTATACTGCCAGAAATTACTTCTCTCTCATGGTTAAAGGGGTTGTAAAGCTTTGTTTTTTATTTTCTAAATAGGTTCCTTTAAGCTAGTGCATTGTTGGTTCACTTACCTTTTCCTTCGATTTCCCTTCTAAATGTTTTTTTCTTTGTCTGAATTTCTCACTTCCTGTTTCTCCTCAGTAAACTTCACACCATCATCTGAGCGGTGTTTAGTCAGCCAGAACAGCTTACTGAGGAGGAACAGGAAGTGAGAAATTCAGACAAAGAAAAAAAACATTTAGAAGGGAAATCGAAGGAAAAAGAAAGTGAACCAACAACGCACTAGCTCAAAGGAACCTATTTAGATAATAATAAACGAACCGTTACAACCCCTTTAACAAGAAGATAATGGGCTTCATATGGTAAAATGCCTGAAATAAGGAATGTGCTGCTGCATGACAAACACATTTAGTGCCTCAGTTTTCAAATATGTTTTTTTTTACTGTGGAGATCTGAAACTGATTAGTTACAAGCCTGTAACAAATTACTAATTTACTATCCTGTAAAGGAAGACTAGTAATGTGTAGCAGTGGGTGGCAACTCCAATCTTCACTTCTTGCAGAGCTATAGGTGCCGCGAATATCGGACCCTAGACCAATGGAGTGTGGGCAAAAGACACCGTAGGGACCGATCTAGCAGTGGGGAGGAGAAGAAGATTGGGAAGGTAGATCTTCTTTTATTATTCTCTTAGACCTACAAATAATTAACCCTTGCTGTACGGGAACAGCCCAAATACAAGGGATCTTTTTTTTTTTTTTTTTATCTGCTCGGAGTTGGGCTTTAAGGTACTTTTTTAGGGCACCCTGATGATTTAGGCAATAAAGCACTCTGTATAGGAAAATACATTTAAATAAAAAACACATTTACCACTTTCCAACCATGATTTTTATGGAACTTTTTGTTTAACCACTTCAAGACCAGGCCTATTTCTGACATTTGTTGTTTAAAAGTTAAAGCAGAGCTCCACCCTAAAGTGGAGCTTCCGCTCATTGGAACCCTCCCTCCCCCTCCGGCGCCACAATTGGCACCTTTCAGGGGGGTGCAGGTACCTCTACAATACAGGTATCTGCACCCACTTCCAGCATAGATATCTGCAGAAGCTATGCCCCTTTCCGCAGAATCTACGCCCCTTTCTGAAGGTCCCCCGCTGCCTGCTGGGAAACACACGGATCCCGGAGACAGCGGGGACCATCCTTCTTGCGCAGCGCGACTCGCGCATGCGCAGTAGGGAACCAGGAAATTAAGCCGCAAGGCTCCACTTCCTGATTCCTATACCCAAGATGGCGGCGGCAGCACCCGAGAGACGATCGAGAGATCGGCTTCGGGTGCCGACATCGCGGGCGCGCTGGGCGGGTAAGTGTCATTATTTTAAAAGTCAGCAGCTGCAGTATTTGTAGCTGCTGTTTTTTTTAAAAAAAAAACGGCAGACTCCCGCTTTAACCACTTCATCCTCCCCGGAAGGATTTACCCCCTTAACGACCAGGCCATTTTTTGCGATATGCCACTGGGTTAATTTAACTGATAATTGCGTGGTCGTGTGACGTTGTACCCAAATAAAATTGATGTCCTTTTTTCCCCACAAATAGAGCTTTCTTTTGGAGGCATTTGATCACCTCTGCGGTTTTTATTTTTTGCGATATAAACAAAAAAAGAAAATATATATATATATATTTTTTTTTTTTTTACTTTTTGCTATAATACATATCCAATACGAAAAGTAAAAAACACTAATTTTTCATCAGTTTAGACCCATATGTATTCATCTACATTTGTGTTATTTGATCACCTCTGCGTTTTTTCTTTTTTGCTCTATAAACAAAAAAAAGACAATTTTGAAAAAAAAATAACAATATTTCTACTTTTTGCTATAATAAATATTCCCCCCCCCCCCCAAAAAAAAAAAAAAATCTTCATCAGATAGGCCAATATGTATGCTTCTACATATTTTTGGTGACCCTAAAGCCGCGTACACACGGGCGGACTGTATGGCCAACTTAGTCCGTCAGACAATCCGACGGACAGTCCGTCCTACTTTCGAATGAACGGACTTGACCACACACGGATGCACAAACAGTCCGACGAAAGTTTGCGCGATGACGTGTACAGCACGTACGACGGGACTAGAAATAGGAAGTCCAATACACAGCAATGCAACCTTTCGCCGTGTAAATCCTTTCTGAGCATGCGCCATACTTAGTCCGTCGAACTAGCCTACTCACGAGCGGATTGTCCGCTGAAACCAAAGTATGACGGACAGTATTACGGAAATTCCGAAATACTTAGTCCGCCAGACTGCACGCTAAAAAAGTCCGCTGAAGCCCACACATGAGCGGACTGTCCGCTGAAATGTGTTTCGATGGACTAAGTTGGCCATACAGTTCGCCCGTGTGTACGCGGCTTAAGTGACACTTTTTATTGACCAGGGACACCAATACAGTGATCAGTGCTAAAAAAAAAAATGCACCGATCTCTAGAATTATTGCTCGCACTCTAACGTTATCAGCGATATCTCACATGTGTGGTGTGAACATTGTTTACATATGCATGCGCAACTTACGTATGCATTCGCTTTTGCGTGCGAACACAGAGGGATGGAGGTGCTTTAATTTTTTTTCTTTTCATTATTATTTTACTTTTTATTTTTACACTGTCCATTAAATGTTTTTTTTTTTTTTAGCACTTTTATTCCTATTACAAGGAATGTAAACATCCCTTGTAATAGAAATAAAGGATGACAGGTCCTCTTTATGCAGAGATCTGGGTTAAAAAAAGACCCAAAATCTTTTCTTTACCTTTAAAAGCAAAAGATCAAATAAAATATTTAAATCGTTTTTGTTTTTTTCCTCCAGCCTGGACTGGAAGTTACGTCATGGCGCTACTCTGGTCCGCCAAAGCCATAGAGTCGATCAAAGAGTGTTAACTCTTTGATCGCCTATGGGGGGCAGCTGGCGCATTGTCAGATCGTTTCACAGGCAAACCAAGCCTGATAAACAGCCGCGGGAGGGGGGAGGGGGAATGCCCACTCCCACCGCTTCGGAAACCGCTCCAGCGGCTCTTGCGCCGTTCAGACCGGCTCCATGAGAAAAAAAAAAAGAGTTATGGCTGATATCTTCAGCCATATTCCCGGAAAACTACGTGCAGATCGGAACATAAATATACATATTGTGGTCGGTAAGTGGTTAAAATAATGTCTGGCATCATTTTTGAATGTCAGTATATTTTTCCATATTTATGAAGTAGAATAGTCCAAACAAATATTTTATCCGATACAGAAAGACTCACCTGAGCTTTTGAGTCCAGTGAACATTCTGTAGATTCTTGCTCTCTTTCCCATAATCTGCAGAATAAATATAGTTTAAATGACAGTATGTGGCTTTTTATATTATTCTATAATCCACCAGTCAGTGCTCCCAAAATCCAGCTATTTTACTAACAGATTACAGGACACGTCTAAAAGAGATATTAGATCTCTACAGAAATATCATCTCTAAACTTTTGGTATAATATTGGCATATATAATTAGTGTTTATATTCACTGCTTGTCGTCCAGTCGTCTTCGTTATACGGTGTCAGGTTGGTTCCCTTGCGCAAATCACCGTAGCTGTACAGCGGCCGCTTTAAGGGGTAAAGGGGCACGGGCGACCCTGGAGCCAATGCGCGTGGCTGGCAGCGGCGATCGCTCCTCAGAGAGCCAGAACGGGGATCTGTCAATGTAAACAGACAGATCCCCGTTCTGATAGGGGAGTAGAGAGCGGTCTGCTGTTCCTAGTGATCAGGAACAGTGATCTCTCTCTACTCCCAGTCAGTACACTGCTCCCCCCCCCCAGTTAGAATCAGCCCCGAGGGGAACACTTAACCCCTTGATCCCCCCCCCCCTAGTGTTAACCCCTTCCCTGCCAGTGACATTTACACGGTAATCAGTGGCTATTTTTTTTGTGTTGCCCTCCAAAAAGTGTAGCTGCTGACTTTTAATAAACAGACACTCATCTGTCCCTTGATCCAGTGATGCGGCAGTGATGCGGCTGCCTGAAACCTCCCTTCTCTCCCTCGCCTCTCCACTGCACCAGCATTGCAAGTGTGGGTACCCTGCTGTTACAGCTTGCGGCTTCACAGGCAGACAGCTTGCGGCTGCACAGCACCTCCCTATTGGTCAGGCAATCTTCTGGGACTTGTGATGTGTCCCAGAAGGTTGCAAGGAGGGGGGGGGAGGGGACAACTTCCTGAGCGGAAGTGGGAGCGGGTACCTGTCAAAACTAGATACCTGTCCCCCACAAAAAAATGACATGTCGAATGTAGCATATTTGAGGGGAAGAAGTGCTGGAAGTAGTGCTTAAAGAGGAACTTCCCCTTTTGGGTGGAGCTCCTCTTTAAGTGGTACCGGAGCCCTGGATAACAGTAAGAACCTGACAGGGGTTTTAACGCTTCCCCACTCTTTCCAAAGCTATGGAAAAAAAAACTGTTTTGGCTGGACATAAACTTTAACTGTAATTAGTAACTTCTTGGAAAAAGCAGATAAATGTGACCTCAGTACCTGTACTCCAGGCATTGACTCAGGGCTTGCTTGAGAGCGGAGACATTAAACTCATGCACTTCCTGACACAGAAGTCTCCATTCCCTGAAAGACAGCAAAATTAAGCTCTATCCTAGATATCTAAATTCACATACAGTACGTGAACCTGAATCATATCATATCATGGAAAACTAGGAACCACACTGGACATTGATAACAATCACAGGCAAACTCAGAGGTAGATTTACATAACACACATATGGGTTACAAGACACTGCACTCAGAGTGGCTCTCTCTCTCAAGTAATAATTGGCTGCATTTACCAGACCGTACTTAAGCGTATACCCATGCGTAGGCCATGTTTGCTGGTCTTTTGTCAGATTAGGCGACCCGTCAGATTTTGTAACGGAAGTGACGTTCCGTCACCGCCATCTTGCTACATCCCACACTCGTCTACAGTAAGGATACAGTGAGAAGGCGGCAAGCGAACATCTCGATACATCCAGTACTTTGAAATCCATCTGACTTATTTTTAAATACTGTATTTCACTATATAAACTCAGTTTACTGGTAAAACTAAGTGTGAAATGCAAAAAATGTGGGTGTAGCAAGACGTTCGCTTGCCGCCTTCTCACTCTATCTTTACTGTGGATCAATGCGGGGTGTAGCAAGATGGTGGCGATGGAATGTCACTTCCATTACAAAATCTGATGGGTCGTCTAATCCGACGAAACACCGGCATAGGGATGCACAGGTTTTCCACTGATACACTCCATACTCCTCCACTGAGATGCCAAATACTTCTCTTTACTAAGATTATAGGTACAAGCCTGCCATCTAGTGGCTATTTTGACCAATTACATTGGGCAGTGCCTGGGCATCCTAGTTTAGCTTGTGCATCAAGTGACAATGGGGGTTCAGATTGCCCACTAGCAAGAGCCAGGCCAAGACAAAAAGAGGCGACCACCTTCAGCAGGGAGGGGTGCACAAAAAAGGGCAAGACCTACACAACTTATGCCGCTGATGTAGTTCACTGCTCAGCTCATACTCAGTAGCAGACTCCCTGCTACTCATTGCAAGCAATGCTCCACATTATGAACATTAGATACTACTGAGCTGTCCATGACGGCTGTTGCATTGGGAACAGCGGCTGTGTCCGTGCAGCCACTGCATCCAAATTGACATGAATGGGACTGCCTGCACAGGGATGCACAGAACACTTGGGAGACCTCAGAGCAGGGCTTACGCTACAGTACACCTGTATGAACGAGGCCTAAATCAGAGAGGCACTTCAAAATTAGAGATATGCTCTGCTTTTTGTACACTCACTTTATGTATACTCGCGAGTACAGACCTACCCACGGCTGTAATTAAAGTGCCTCGCAAGTATGGACACATTGGCCTATAGGTTAAATCTTGGTCAGCTTGGCATGGCACTGTTCTCCTGAACCATTAATGACAGGAAACCAAACTTGTGGAGCACCGAGAGGGGACCCAGGACTACAACATATCCGATTTTGGGGGCAGCCAGCTTGCCTAGGTAATCTACCACGTCGTAGTCGTGGGACCCCCTTAACATGCTCCCCAAGTTTGTTGTCACTGTCACTTATGGTTCGGGAGCAGTGCCATGTCAAGCTGACCAAGATTTCCCATAGAGCTGGTGTATTTACATGCATTGAGAAGTGAAAAAGCGTATTGCTTCACTTTAAGTACATTTTTGGTTTACATACCGTATTTATCGGCGTATAACACGCACCTTTATCCCCTTAAAAGCAGGGGAAAATCACGGGTGCGTGTTATACGCCGATCCCCCGCAATTCTGAGCCTCTGGGCGGCTTTCAGCCGCCTTCGGCTCTTCTCGGCTGCCTTTGGCTCTTCTCGGCGGCTTTGGGCCAACTTCGCCCATTCTCGGCGGCCGAAAGCTGCCGAGAATGGCTGAAAGCTGCCGAGAACGGCCCGAAGGCAGCCGAAAGCTGCCGAGAAGAGCCGTAGGCCGCCGAGAACTAGCGCGCGCTGCCGAGATACACAGGACATCCGGCTCTGTATCTCGGCAGTGGCATTTAAAAAAAAAACTGACAAGGCTGCAATGTTGGACAAGGCTGACTGACAAGGCTGCAATGGTGGACAAGGCTGACTGACAAGGCTGACTGACAAGGCTGCAATGTTGGACAAGGCTGACTGACAAGGCTGCAATGGTGGACAAGGCTGACTGACAAGGCTGACTGACAAGGTTGCAATGGTGGACAAGGCTGACTGACAAGGTTGCAATGGTGGACAAGGCTGACTGACAAGGTTGCAATGGTGGACAAGGCTGACTGACAAGGTTGCAATGGTGGACAAGGCTGACTGACAAGGCTGCAATGGTGGACAAGGCTGACTGACAAGGCTGCAATGTTGGACAAGGCTGACTGACAAGGCTGCAATGGTGGACAAGGCTGACTGACAAGGCTGCAATAGTGGACAAGGCTGACTGACAAGGCTGACTGACAAGGCTGACTGACAAGGCTGACTGACAAGGCTGCAATGGTGGATAAGGCTGCATATGACACTAACAAGGCTTCAATGGTGGACAAGGCTGCAATGGTGGACAAGGCTGACTGACAAGGTTGCAATGGTGGACAAGGCTGACTGACAAGGTTGCAATGGTGGACAAGGCTGACTGACAAGGTTGCAATGGTGGACAAGGCTGACTGACAAGGTTGCAATGGTGGACAAGGCTGACTGACAAGGTTGCAATGGTGGACAAGGCTGACTGACAAGGTTGCAATGGTGGACAAGGCTGACTGACAAGGTTGCAATGGTGGACAAGGCTGACTGACAAGGTTGCAATGGTGGACAAGGCTGACTGACAAGGTTGCAATGGTGGACAAGGCTGACTGACAAGGTTGCAATGGTGGACAAGGCTGACTGACAAGGCTGCAATGGTGGACAAGGCTGACTGACAAGGCTGCAATGGTGGATAAGGCTGACTGACAAGGCTGACTGACAAGGCTGACTGACAAGGCTGCAATGGTGGACAAGGCTGACTGACAAGGCTGCAATGGTGGATAAGGCTGCATATGACACTAACAAGGCTTCAATGGTGGACAAGGCTGCAATGGTGGACAAGGCTGCAATGGTGGACAAGGCTGCAAAGTGGGGTATGTCTGATTTTCAAACCTGAACTAGAGAACTAAAAGGAATCTAAATTAATGACCTGGGAGACCCAAAACATTTTCTGTACTTTTGGAGATTCGGTGTTCCGGTACTTCTTTCTACTCACTTAAAGTCGGAGGGCAGGAGGAGTCTTCCAAGTCTCAGAAAGTTTAGGATATGCCTGAAAATCGATCCATCTCCAATCACTAGCAAGGAAAAGCCACAGGTGATCCAGCGTGTCTTCTTGGAGTTGGTGAGCAGTTCTGGATACTGAAAAAAGAAAAAAAATATTTAATATTTGATATATCATATTCACAAATCGATAAAAAGAGGAGGCATTATTTAAAATAAAGATAAATGTACTGAATGTTCTCATTAAGCACTTTCACCCCCTTCCTGCCCAGCTTTCAGCGCTGTCACATTTTGAATGACAATTGCGCAGGCATGCAACTCATTACATTTTTATGATTTATTTAAATCACACAAATAGAGCTTTCTTTTGGTGGTTATTTAATCACCACTGTTTTTTTTTTTTTTTTGCTAAATAAACAAAAAAAGACCAAAAAATTAAGTTTTTCATAGTTTGTTATAACATTTTGCAAACAGGTAATTTTTCTCCTTCGCTGATGGGCACTGATGAGGCGGAACTGCCAGGCACTAAAGAGGTGGCACTGATGGGCAGCACTGGTGGGGCATTGTTGGGGCTGCACTGATAATCATAGCCCTTTCACACAAGCTGGTTATCAGCTCTCCTCTCCTCATGCTGTCAGCATGAGGAAAGGAATGCCGATAACCGGCTTTTGTTCACAGCCGTGGCCAAAAGTCTTGAGAATGACACAAATATTAATTTGCACAAAATCTGCTGCTTCAGCGTTTTTAGATCTTTTTGTAAGATGTTACTATGGGATACTGAAGTGTAATTACAAGCATTTCATAAGTGTCAAAGGCTTTTATTGACAATGGCATGAAGTTTATGCAAATAGTCAATATTTGCAGTGGTGACCCTTCTTTTTCAAAACGTCTGCAATTCCCCCTGGCATGTTATCACTCAACTTCTGGGCCACATCCTGACTGATGGCCGCCCCCCATTCTAGCATAATCAGTGCTTGGAGTTTGTCAGAATTTGTGTTTTATTTTTTGTTCACCCGTATCTTGAGGACTGACCACGAGTTCTCCATGGGATTAAGGTCTGGGGAGTTTCCTGGCCATGGACCCAAAATTTTGATGTTTTGTTCCCCAACCCACTTAGCTATCACTTCTACCTTATGGAGAGGTGCTACTTAATGCTGGGAAAGGCATTGTTCCTCACCAAACTGTTCTTGGATGGTTGGGAGAAGTTGCTCTCGGAGGAGGTTTTTGTACCGTTCTTTATTTATGGCGGTGTTCTTAGGCAAAATTGTGAGTGAGCCCACTTCCCTTGGCTAAGAAGCAACCCCTGATCCATTAAAAACAATCGGGCGGTCTGAGTGTCAAAGGGGTCTTACTGTTCTCTGCATTTAGGCCCCTTTCACACTGGGTCGGTGCAGGCGCTGGCAGTAAAACTGTGCTATTTTTAACGCCGCCTTTCCGTAGTTTTAGTGGCGCTATTCGGCTGCAAGTGGGGTGGTTTTAACCCCCACTAGCGGCTGAAAAAGGGTTAAAAGTGCAGTATAGCTGTGCTGCCCCACTGATTTCAATGGGCAGGAGCGGTGAAGGAGCGGTGTATGCAAAGATGCTGCTAGCAGGATTTTTTTTTAACGTCCTGCAAGTGCACCGCTCCAGTGTGAAAGCCCAAGAGGCGCTATACAGGCGCTATCTTTAGCACTGTAGCGCTTGCAAAGCACCCCAGTGTGAAAGGGGTTAAACCATTTTAAAATCCTGGGGTCTACGTATAAAACTTTCTCTGCACAAATATCTTAAAAGTAAAATTCCGGCTCAACCCTAACCACTCTTAAAACTGTCCCCACCCCCTTCCTAACACTTATACTTACTAACCTATGTGAGACAGATGCATATATTTGTTTAATTTCAGGCCGCTCTGGTCCGGTCACGTGATCTCCCCAGCATCATCCAGTTGTTGCTGCAGAAGAGAGCGCTCCAAACGTTGGCTAGTAAAGCCACTAATGGTGACTTCACCCATAGGCTTCAATGGGCCCATCCTTTGTCGGTGCTCCCTCCTCTCCCCTGCAGCAGCAGATTGACTGACAAGGGAGCCAGATCACGTGACCAGACCAGAGTGAGCTGAAAATTGTTAAGTATATACATCTTTCTTACACAGGATAGTAAGCATAGGTGTAAGAAGGGGGGAGGAAACAGTTGTAGTATACAGCAAACATTTGTGGCATTCATGCGAACAGTTAAAGCGAGATAAACCAAAAAGCAGAGAAGATTGAGTAATATGGCTACAATCAACCCAAAAGCAGAAATGCATTATTTTGCAGCTTACCAATTCTTAAGATGTAAGGGGCTGCATTAGTTTTCTTTATTAGGCATTCTGTCTTCTATCTTCACCTGGTGATCTGGCCAGTAAGTCTGCTGTTTTTCACAAGCTCAAACTCTCCAGCAGAATGTATCAGTTTATATGGGTGAGACAAACCATTTAACACTGACAGGGGTCATTAAAATGGGCAGTGTTTATTTATTCATGCAAAACCTTGATCTCAAAAGGAACAAAAGGGTTTACTGTAATGGATTATAAAGTGTTAGCTATAGTTTGGCTTCAAGTTGTTAGTGTATCTAAACCTGCTAATACATTTACCCCCCCAAGACTAACAATGCTGATGTCTAAAGGTGCCCTTTTGGTAAAAAAAAAAAAAAAAAAATGCAGTCCACCAAACTTTTTGCAATCATACAGATTTTAATCTTTTTGTACTTCACTTCATAGTACACATAATGGCTTGTTTCTGGTTGTACCTTCAATAACGTTTTCAGGCGTGTGGCATACCAGTAGCTTCTAACATAGACTCTGACTATCTGGGTGGATGAATACTGCTGCAAATCAGCTCTCCAGCTTCCACCTAGGAAAACAGGGTGATATTCTATAAAATAATGAGGTTCATTCGTAGCACTAATTATTACAGATATCTTGCTATAAAAATATATCAGATAAAGAAACAATCATCACAATCAAATCCTAAAACTCTATAAACAACAAAAAGATCTTGCAAGCTGAACACTGAAGGTGAATTCCACAGCACCTAAATAGTAAATGTCCAAACTTAAAGTGCAGCGCAATAAATCATCAATAGTTTGCTCATAAAAAGTTCAAAAACAGTTTCCAGTGGAGATGCGGACCAAGCGGTGAATCAGAAAGGTGTGCTAAATCACATCCACCTGCAAAATAGTGTACAATCCCAGCACCAAATATCAGCCTTAAAAACATGACCCCTGAGTTAACAGGAGAGTCGTAAACCTTGCTTTGTGCGCAGTCATGGCAAGGGGCCATCCCCAAACTGTTCCCACAAAGTTGTGAGCATGACATTGTCCAAATAGTCTTGGTATGCTGACACCTTAAGAGTTCCCTTCACTGGAACTAAGGGACCAAGCCCAACCTCTGAAAAACACCCCACACCATAATCCCCCCCCCCCCCCCCTCATGCACCAACTGATTTGGACCAGTGCACAAACTAAGATCCATAAAGACATGGATGAGAGAGTTTGGGGTGGAGGAACTTGACTAGCCTGCACAGAGTCCTGACCTCAACCCCATAGAACAACTTTTTGGATTGAACTAGAGCGGAGACTGCGAGCCTGACCTTCTCGTCCAACATCAGTGCCTGACCTCACAAATGCTCTTCTGGGAGAATGGTCAAACATTCCCATAGACACACTCCTAAACCTTGTGGACAGCTGTTATAGCTGCAAAGGGCGGGCCAACTCCATATTGAACCCTAAGGACTAAGACTGGGATGCTGTTAAAGTCCATGTGTGTGGCAAGTGTCCCAATACTTTTGACAATATAATACACGCACACGCACACAAACGTTTGTGCTGGGAGTGCACAGCACGCTCCCAGCACAGAGACCTCACTGAGAGCCAGCGGAGAGTCCCTGCTGTCAGAATGCAATGCTCAGGGGGGAGGATTCCTCTATCCACCTCAATTGTGTGGATAGAGGAATCCATTCTATTTTTTTTTCGTTTTCCGGAGCTGAAGTGGTTAAACCTTGTAGATAGAATAGAGGCTGTTTTTACAGCGATCAGTAAGAAAGAAAACAACTAGCTGTTTCCTTTAGACAAGTTCACATTTCCTTCTCCATCAGCAGTCATACACGAAGCCGTATATTGTCAGAGATCAATGGATAAGCGGATGTCATTACCTACCTGAAGCTCCAGGATTCCTATTCAGCCTTTGATTTAGGTGCGTTCTCATAGCTTCTCTCATTGGCTGATATATGATGTCCCCTTTTTCTAGGTATATACTCAGACCTTGAATTTCTGACGCATTGCTGGTCAGTGGAAGGCTACATGCTCCAAACCAATTTCTAAAAATAAAAAAAAAAATCGATAAAAGAAAAAAGAATGCATCAGTGACTTTAATCCTACCCAGACCAACCTGTGGTTATATTATCAGTTTAAGTACCATTTAGAGCTGCACGATTCTGGCCAAAAACAAGTATCAGAAAAAGGTTTAGTCTTTAAAGTGGTTAAACTTCCCTCATTTACAGATCAAAGTTCCTTCCTTTGATCTAAAGAACAAAACGTTACAATGTTTATAGTTAGGCAGCTGAGGATTGTTGTGATACTTGGTAGACTGCCTGTTTTTTTTGACAGCTGTTGGCTTGAGCAGAGAACTCTGCATAGAATTTGGGAAAATACTTTAAGATCTGGGGGCAGGGGGGAATCGCGATCTCAATTCTTAAAGTGGTTCTGCACCTTTAAAAAAAATATATTAAAAGCCAGCAGCTACAAATATTCCCTACTGCGCATGCGGGAGTCGCGCTGCGCATCTCTGCTGGTCCCCGCTGTGTCCTGGGAACTGTGTGTTTCCCAAAACACAACGGGGGGGCATCTGCGGCGGTCTTGTCCCGGAAGTGGGTGCAGATACCTGGATTATCCAAGTAACTGCACCCCCTTCCCCCCTGAAAGGTGCCGATTGTGGCACCGGAGGGGGGGAGGGATCAGATGAGCGGAACTTCCACTTCAGGGTGGAGGACCACTTTAATGATTAATCGCACAGCTCTAGTACCAGTAATATATTATATTTATATATTTGAGCTGTGATATTAATCTCTTCATCTGAAAAGTAGAAAAGCATGTTAATCACTTGCCGACCAGCGCACGATGATGTACGTCGACAGAATGGCACGGGCAGGCAAATGGGCGTACATGTACGTCCCTTTAAATTTGCTGCCCTGCCATCGGGAGCGCGCCACCGGCGGCACACTCCCGCGCTGGTCGGGACCCCCGTGAGTCCGGTCGCGGGACCCGCGGACTCGATCGCCGCGGGCATACCCCGCGATCGTCTCACGGAGCGGCCAAATGAAGAAATGCCGTTGTAAACAGCATTTCTCCATTTTGCCTAGCAACTAGTGACACTGATCTCTGCTCCATGTGATTGGAGCAGAGATCAGTGTTCACTAAATGAAAGCCCAACCCCCCCACAGTTAGTAACACACCCCTAGGAACACTTAACCCCTACACTGCCACCCACTGGTTAACCCCTTCACTGCCAGTGTCATTTACACAGGAATCACTGCATTTATATAGCAGTGATTACTGTATAAATGACAATGGTCCCAAAAATGTGTCAAAAATGTCCGATGGGTCCCCCACAATGTCGCAGTCACAATAAAAATCGCTGATCGTCGCCATTACTAGTAAAAAAAATAATAAAAAATTATTAATAAAAATGCTATAAAACTATTCCTATTTTGTAAACGCTATAACTTTTGCGCAAACCAATCAATAATCGCTTATTGCGATTTTTTTTTACCAAAAATATGTAGAAGAATACGTATCGGCCTAAACTGAGGGAAAAAAATGTTTTTTTATATATTTTTAGGGGATATTTATTATAACAAAAAGTAAAAAAGAATGCATTTTTTTCAAAATTGTCGCTCTATTTTTGTTTATAGCGCAAAAAATAAAAACCGCAGGGGTGATCAAATACCACCAAAAGAAAGCTCTATTTGTGGGAAAAAAAGGACGTCAATTTTGTTTGGGAGCCACGTCGCACGACCGCGCAATTGTCAGTTAAAGCGACGCAGTGCCGAATCGCAAAAAGTGGTCTGGTCTTTGACCAGCAAATTGGTCCGGTCTGAAAGTGGTTAAAGTGAGATTTTGTCCGAAAATTAAGTCCTGATAGATCACTTTTGCAGGTATAGGTATGTAAAACATTAAAAACAAGTGCCTATACTGTGTAAAATCCATTAATACAATGTATAACCCTGCTCTGCACATGCTCAGTTGTTCTCTATTCTCTGCACTGTGCCTAAAACCAAAGCAACTAGAGGCCAATCAGCTGACAGCTTTAAGATAGGGTGTTGCTGAAGGGGGAAGAAAGCAACAAGAATGATTGTGCAGAGGGTATGGCGTTTCACTTTTTCTCTAAGCCCTTGTACACACGGTCGGACATTCCAACGGAAAATGTCCGATCAGACCGTGTTGTCGGATAATCCAACAGTGTGTGGGCTCCATCGGACTGTTTCCGTCAGAATATCCGACGGACAAAGTTTTAGAGCTGTGTAGAGAATTCCGCTCAGACAAAGTGCTACGCATGCTCCGATCAAATTCCTAGACCAAAGCTATGGGCTACTAGCGTGAACGTAGTCCCGTTGTAACAAAATAACGTCATCACGTCCTGAACGATCGGATTTTCTGACAACTTTGCCCGACCGTGTGTATGCAACACAAGTTTGGGACAAAATCCAACGGATTTTGTTGTCGGAATGTCCGACCGTGTGTACAAGGGCTAACAGTTTAAAATTTGCCTTTTAACTTCAGTTTAATGAGGATCAATGTTTCACCAGAATCTACAATTATTAAGCAAATGTGACTTGTACCACTCAGAAATCATTTAAAGAACCTACTTGACGTGCTGGAAAAGGGTCCCAGTGCCATTGATATACAGCTTACTGCCGTCTACACTGCTCTCTATATACAGCTGGCCTAAAGCAGAGTCAGGATATTTTCCTAACAGTCCCAAAGACATGATGTAGAAAGGCTTTGCTCCACTTTTACTAGCTGCTGTCAAGCTGTTAACAGAATGCCACGTCTCTGGCATATCCATGCACCGGCTGTTGTTACTTCCTAAAAGTCATAAATCATTAAACATTATTCACTTTTCTTTATAATGCACATGAGTGTCAGATTAACTGCAATTTTATCTGTACATGCATACTGCTTAAATATAGAAGAAAACACCTGTTGCGATTCCCGCGGTGGTGAGCGGTCAGTGCACTGGCTTGTATGTAGTGTCTTCCTAGCACCCAAGCAAACATATAGATGAAAAAGGTGGCAGTTCGATCTTCCGCAATGAATGAGTTTATTAATTCAGGTGCAGTAGAAAAAAGTACAGGACTTACGCGTTTCGGCATATAGCATTAAAGTCTTTTTTTTTAAAATAACAAACATGTTACACTAACCTGCTCTGTGTAATGGTTTTGCACAGAGCAGCCTGGATCCACCTCTTCTCGGGTCCCTCTTTGCTGCTCCTGGCCCCTCCCTCCTGTCGAGTGCCCTCACAACAAGCATCTTACTATGGGGGCACCCGAGCTGGAAGGCTGCTCTGTGTGTTCATTCAGACACAGAGCCATGGCATGGCCTCACCCCCTGCTCTCTCCTCATTAGCTCACTGACTTTGATTGACAGCAGTGGGAGCCAGCCAATGAGGGGGGGGGGGGGAAGAGTCCCCAGACAGCTTTATTTTAATGCATTAAAAAACTTCTGCTTTTACAACTTCTTTAACCATCTGACATCCATGCTATGGCCTAATGATGGCCACAGCGCGGATGAGAATTCCCGGGACGGCCTCCCCTGTGCACGCTCCCACGCGGAGCATGCTGTGATCACCGAGTCACTGAGACTCGGGTGATCACCGATCTGAGTAAGGGGCCGGTCCCGGCCCCTTACCGTGTGATCAGCTGTCAGCAATTGACAGCTGATCACATGATCAAAACAAAAGTTCAGTGATCGTTTTTATTTTTTCTCCTCACGCTGACAGCGGAGGAGAAAAAAAACAAAACGATCACCAGCTCAGGTTAAAGGGACAGTGGTCCCGAAACTAAGAGGCAATTATGCCTCATAAATTGAACCTGAAAGTGCCCATAAGTGCCACCTATCAATGCCCACAAGTGCCGCCTATCTATGCCTACAAGTGCCACCTATCAATGCCCACCAGTGGTGCCAATCAGTGCCACATAGAAATGCTGCCGATCAGTGTAACCGTTCAGTGCCCATCACTGACACCTATCAGTGCCCATCACTGCCGCCTCATCAGCGTACGTCAATGACGGACAAAAATTACCCGTTTTAAAATGTTATAACAAAATTTTTTTTTTTTTAATGTTTTTTTTTACAAAAATTCAGTCTTTTTACTTTTTTTTTTACAAAAAATAAAAAAAAAATCGCAGAGGTGATCAAATACCACTAAAAGAAAGCTCTATTTGGAGGAAAAAAATTATAAAAATTTCATTTAGGTACAGTGTTGTATGACCGCGCAATTGTCATTCAAAGTGCGACAGCGCTGAAAGCTGAAAATTGGTATGGATAGGAGGGGGGTTTAAGTGCCCAGTAAGCAAGTGGTTAATCAAAGCAATGGCGCCAAATTCACAACGAAGTTGCCTGGCAAAGTCACACTGTAATTTGCATGACTTTCAGGTCGCGGCAGTGTGAACCAAGCTTTAGGCTATGTGGTGGTCTCCCGAGGGACCCTCCCCTCCCTTCTTCCTCTCTCTCTTTTTTTTCTCTTCACTTGCTGTGGTCTTTTTTGTTACTTTTTTTTTCTTTTTTTAAATTTTGGGCTCTTATGGCCTTTAAGCCCCCAGTTTTTTTCAGAGGAAGAATAATGCTTCCTCTGTAGGGTGTCAGTGGTCCCAACTCATCACGAGATTTAGACCCAGCAAGTTCAACTGTTCCTCGGCTGTCTGTTTGAAGCTTGACTGTGAGGCTCATGCGGCCGTGCTGTGTTGCGCTGCTCTTGCTATTTATGATCCATTGGCCCATATTAATGATGCACCGAAATTTCGGCCGCTAAAGATTACCAAGGGGTTGTGCCGGAAAAAAAAAAAAAAAAGGTACCGATAATGGCTGCTGAAAAACGCCCGCGATTTTACCATGCTTATTGTGTGTTTTTCATAGATCATGTGACTCAAAAAAATGCATCAAAAATGCAACACGGGTGCATGTTTTTTATGCGTTCTTGCTGCATTTTCAATGAATTTCAATGGGGAGGTGCGTTTTATTTTATTTAACTGACCAAATATACACCAAATATGCACCAAAATGCAGCAAGCAGGATTTTTTAACACAGCTTCAAAAAGGTGCCGATAATGGCCAACAAATTCATATTTATTTAAATTCATAATATTATTTAAAAAGGCGAATATAATACAATTACTTATAGTTTTTTTAAAACTGTTTCGGTTTTGGCCAAGTGCATTTAGTCTTGCGAGCTACCAAAAAAACTAAATTATATATGTACTAGAAACACAGAGTGTGTGTGTGTGTGTGTGTTATTCAAAAGACCAGCGCTGCACTCTTATTTATTGATCCTGAATTTTCTGTTTAGCTACCAAAATTGTAATTTCAGTGCACCACTAGCCCATATTGTATTGTATAGTGTCATATGGACTTGTTTTCTTGCTACTTTTTTTATTTTATATATTACCTTTTGTACTGAGATCTTGTGCCGCATGTTATTTTTAAAAACCTCAATAAATATTTTGCAAAAGAAAGACTGTGTTGATATCACCGGTGTCCTCTGCAAAATCTGTGCTTTTGCATTTTGGAAAATCCCATACCCCACTGTCCTTCCTGGTTACAAGTTTTCAGCATTGAATACAAAAAAAAAACCAAACCTTACACTGATTATTGAGTTGGAGTGAGTGAACGGTTGCTGTGTGCCTGGCTGCCTCTACTAATCTTGGGAAAGAACCGGTTAAAGTACAACCTCCTTTGGGGGTAGCGCTGCACTTCCAAGAAGCATTTTGGTGTTAACCTGGCGCCTCCATGAACAGACATAATTCTCCCGCTCTACAAGACTCTGGTCCGGCCGCACCTGGAGTATGCTGTCCAGTTCTGGCCACCAGTCCTCAGGAAGGATGTACTGGAAATGGAGCGAGTACAAAGAAGGGCAACAAAGCTGATAAAGGGTCTGGAGGATATTAGTTATGAGGAAAGGTTGTGAGCTCTGAACTTATTCTCTCTGGAGAAGAGACACTTGAGAGGGGATATGATTTTATTATATAAATACCGTACTGGTGACCCCACAATAGGGTTAAAACTTTTTTCGCGGGAGGGAGTTTAAAAAGACTCATGGCCACTCATTAAAATTAGAAGAAAAGAGGTTTAAATTTAAACTGCGTAGAGGATTGTTTACTGTAAGTGCGGCAAGGATGTGGAATTCCCTTCCACAGGCGGTGGTCATCAATAGTTTCAAGAAACGATTAGATAAGCACCTGAACGACCGCAACATACAGGGATATACAATGTAATACTGACATATCATCACACACATAGGTATGAGATGATGGACTTGTGTCTTTTTTTTAACCTCACCTACTATGTAACATAAGAACATTCTCCATCTCCTACCCACAAAGACAGTGACCAGAGATGACACACCTGAGGACTTCTTTTCATTGTACAATGCTTTCAGAAGAGCTGGAATTTCCAGAGAATTAATTTCTGCTTCTAAAACATCAAAAGCTGAGAAGTTATCTGGCAGGAAAAAATTCCCATGATGAAGGAAATTTCCTGAATGAAAACAGGAAAATAATTATTCAGCAAAAAAAAAAAAAAAAAAAAAAGGTGTTCACTATCCAGAAACACATATATCTGCAATACAGGAAATTCATTGTAACAAAAAAAAAAAAAAAAAAAGAACCCAGCGTTTCAGAAAATATAGAACGTGTGCAATTTAAATTAGAGGCACCAGTTTCCTGTCCACATTAATTATGTTTTCCCCAAGAGCTCTCTTGCAGTAAGCGCGGGCGTTTACTGAGCGCCACAACAAAGAGATTTTACCAGCATGATTCCTTTGTGTATAGAGGTAATCTCACCACCTTTCAGTAGTGTAAAGTAAGCATGGGGTTGATTTATTAAAGGAGTAATGAATGTTCACTACTTTTAAACACTTTCCGACTGCACATTATGTGATTCTGCTAGCCGGGAAGGGAGTACGCGATCAAGCGCTGGCTATGCTGTGATTAGTCAGATCACAAGTCAATCAGCAGGTGGCAGTCAATGGATGTAGGCCGGCACCCGTCGATCGGCGAGGAGGAAGACAGGACAGAGCTCTGTCTATGTATAAAAAAATACAGAGCTCTGTCCTGTCAGCAGGGGTGTGCCGGTTTTTGTTTCCCTGCAAGGCAGCGAATAAAAACTGTCACTTCACCTCACAGTACACACAAAAACACTGCCTAAGTCCACATTTAACCCTTTGAGCTCCCTATATGTTTAATCACTTCCCAGCCAGTGCCATTAGTACAGCGACAGTGCATATTTTTAGCACTGATCTCTGTATTAGTGCCACTGGTTCCCTCCCACAAAGTGTCAGTTTTCCCGCCATACTATCGCGGTGATGCTTTATGTCACTGATCAGTGCCATTACTAGTATAAAAAAAAAATACATAAATAAAAATTCCAGTATCTATAGCAGGGATATGCAATTAGCGGACCCCCAGCTGTTGCAAAACTACAAGTCCCATCTGCCTCTGGGTGTCATGCTTGTGGCTGTCAGAGTCTTGCTAGGCCTCATGGGACTTGTAGTTTCTGCAACAGCTGGAGGTCCGCTAACTGCATATCCCTGATCTATACCATAGTTTGTAGACACCATAACTTTAGTACAAACCAATCAATATACACTGAAAGAGGTTATAAACCCTCAAGGTTTTTCACCTTAATGCATTCTATGCTTTAAGGTGAACAACCTTTTGTAGTGCAGCTCCCCCAACCCGATCGTTCCAGCCGCTGTCTTGGGTCCTCATTGGATAGATTGATAGCCACAAGAGCCATTGACTCCTGCGTCTGTCAATCAAATCCAATGATACGGGAGCTGGGGCCGAGTCCTGCTGTCTGCGTCAATGGAAGCGCACCCGCACGAGTGCCCCCATGGAAAGCGGCTCTCCGTGGGGGCACTCGAGAAGAGGAGGAGCCAGGTATATGATATTGTGTATAGCGTTTTAAAGTAACGCAGTGCTGTATCGCAGAAAATAGCCCGGCCATCAATTTTCACTTCTTTTTTGTGAATAAGCTGAAACAAAGAATATGTGCAAGGAAAAAAATGTTTTAATCACATGAATGGATGACTGAAGCCATCACAAATTTAGCTGCTTGATTTAACTAAATACATGTTCTCTTTGCAAAGAGTAGCACAGTAAAGTCTTCCTAGAACAGGAGGTATTTGCATGTCTCTTTCCATCACATATCCCAAAAATAAGAGGATTATTCTAAAACTTAACTTTGCCGATTCAGTTGGAGGGCTTCCTGATATCCTAAAGCAGGGATATGCAATTAGCGGACCTCCAGCTGTTGCAGAACTACAAGCCCCATGAGGCATAGCAAGACTCTGACAGCCACAAGCATGACACCCAGAGGCAGAGGCATGATGGGACTTGTAGTTGTGCAACAGCTGGAGGTCTGCTAATTGGATATCCCTGTTCTAAAGCAATCCATACATGATACAATTTTCTTTCCTGCAACCAAGGGTTGCAGGAAGGATAATCGCTTGATTTCCCCATCAACACCGATTTTATTTTATTTTTTTTAAAGCGGGATTCCATCCTAAAGTGGAACCTCCGCTGATCGGATCCCTCCCCCCCTCCGGTGTCACAATTGACACCTTTCAGGGGGGAGGGGGGTGGAGATACCTGTCAAAGACAGGTATTTTCACCCACTTCCGGGCATAGACTCCCACGGGAGTCTACGCCATTTCCTGCCCTGCCGCGCTGTCTGCTGGGACACACACGGGTCCCAGTGACAGCGCGGAGATTTCCTATTGCACGGCGCGGCTCGCGCAGTAGGGAACCGGGAAGTGAAGCTGATTCGCTTCACTTCCTGATTCCCTCACCTAGAATGGTGGCGGCAGCAGCCGAGGGCCGAGCGATCGATCGGCCTCGGCATCGCTGGAACCCGGGACAGGTGAGTGTCCATTTATTAAAAGTCAGCAGCTGTAGTATTTATAGCTGCTGGCTTTTAATATTTATTTTTTTGGTGGAATCCCTCTAAGTTATATTAAAGTCTTGTTTTTTTGTTGTTTAAAATATAACAATACTTACCTGCTCTATGTATTGGTTTTGCACAGAGCAGACCAGATCCTCCTCATCTTGGGTCCCTCATTTGTGCGCCCCACGACCTCTCATCCCTGCTGAGTGCCCCCACAGCAAGCAGCTTGCCTTGGGGGCACCCGAGCTGGAATGCTGCTCTGTGTGTTCATTCAGACACAGAGCCATGGCTCAGCCTCACCCCCTGCTCTCTCCTCATTGGCTCACTGACTTTGATTGACAGCAGTGGGAGCGAGCCAATGAGGAGGGAGAGTCCCCAGACAGCCGAGACTCTCGTGCAACATCGCTGGACTGAGATGGGGCTCAGGTAAGTACTGGGGGGGCTGCTGCACACAAAAGGTTTTTTATGTTAATGCATAAACGGCATTAACATGAAAAAAAAAAAAACTTCTACCTTTAGAACCACTTTAACCTATAAATGCAAGAATATTCACATAATATTCTCACCTATGAAGCGAAACTCAGGGCAACCACATTCAACCAATATAAATTTCTCAGAGAACCAAAGCAAGTTATCATCCGTTACCAGCGCAGGATACTTCTCTAAAATGTCAATTGGAAAGAAGCAATAATGAACTTCCTCTTCTGCATCAAGTAAAGGATTGAGCAAAAGTCCAAGAGGGGCTCGGTCCCAGATCCCTGAAGAAAACAAGAGTGACTTGCAACATGATCTTCAATTGCAACAAAAAAAAAAAAAGTACAATTCTAAAATAACAACCTAAAATACACCTAACAGAAGCCACATGTGAGAAGTCAAAGTGTTTGTAAACACACAAACTGAATTTATTATTAATGTCTCTTTATGTATTTCATCAGTGCTTTTGTATGAATATGTTATTCTTCTGGATTACCTGGCTGATCCTGCCAGTTCCCCACTTCCAGGATGAAAACTGACCACGCTAGCCAATTTATCCTCCCGTGGTCAGTTTGCGTCCTTTGTTATGCCATTCTGAGATAAAGGCAAGCGCACAGCCGGCCTGCATCATGCATGGTTAATGTGTGGCCACGCCCCCTACCCATCCCTTTGCTCTTGATTGACAGCAGGTTCCAGAGCCAGCCTTGCTATGAATGGGTTAAAGTTTGCTGCTGAACGGGAAAGTGGCGTCATACTGCTGTGTATGTGCTTGCTTTTTATCTCTTTAGAAATGCTAACTCTCGGCGGCATGCGTTACCTCCAGGATTAACGTACATGGCTTTCAATCTGGAGACGCCCACCCACAGGTCCGTGATCTGCTAAGGCAAAGTGATCACCTGACCAGCACATTAAAAAGGTATGAAAAAGGTAAAATAGCAATTTTTTCCATTTATAATACAATATCAATACAATTATATACAATGAAATTTAGCAAAATAGTGAACTCTGCACCACAGAAAGAAAAAACATTGTTCTATATACAGTAAGCGTAAAATAAAAACATTTATAAATTTCACTGCTGCCCCTTAAAAGTCAAAACAAATTTCCATACACCAAATTAGAATACAGATCCCAATTTGTGGAGGTGTTGTCAAATAAAAAACATCACTCAACATTAACCCCTAAAAGTTAAAAAAATAAACATAAAAAATAATAAACAAGCACCCCGTGTCATCACATGTGAACTGGCAACCAAATACAGCAAGAATTTTCCCCCTGTGATAAAGTTGAAAGGACGAAACGTGTCGGAGAAGGGTTCCATGGCAACTGGGAATGATGTCAGACGTCGATCCGGAAGCAACACACCGGATGTGGTGCGCCGTTTGCTTGGCCTATACATTGGATCTAACGCCACTGAGAGCACTATAGAACACTGAAGCAGGAGTTAATCGATGTGCTTTGTTTTATGGATACTTGTGAGTTCGATTTTATCGTTTTTAACCACTTGCCAGCTGCACTGTAGCTGAAAGACGGCTCCAGCAAGGCCATCCCAGTTCTCGGATTGTGTCTATTGGCGTCCTCCCAGAATCCCGCATGTGCATCAGGCACGCTCTGTGTACTTTGAACACAGCTGATCACAGATCGAGGTAAAGAGCCAATCACAGTGGCCCTTTACCATGTGATCAGCTGTGTCCAATCACATCCCATGTAAACAAATGCCGGTTATCGACATTTCCTTTCCTCAGCGCTGTCACTGTGTGAGGAAAGGAAAGTCGATAACTGTCAATCCTGTGACAGCACACATTTACACTGATTATCAGTGCAGCATATCATTGCCTATAAGTTCAGCCTCATCAGCGAACCTCAGTGAAGGAGAAAAATTACACAGAAACAAAGAAAAGGTTTTTTTTTTGTTTTGTTTTTTAATGTTCGACCTTTATTTCGTTTGTTTATAGCAAAAAAATAAAAAACCCCAGTGGTGATTAAATTCCACCAAAAGAAAGATCTATCCGTCTTAAAAAAAAAAAAAAAAAAAAAAAAGATAAAAACGTCATATGGGTACAGTCTTGCATGAACGCGCAATAGTCATTCACAGTGTAACAGCACTGAAAGCTGGCCTGGTCAGGAAGAGTGTGAAAGTACTCAGTAGGTAAGTGGTTAAATAAAGTATTTATACAGTTTTATGCTATGAATGTCCCTTCTTTTCCTTTAACCTAGGTCTGTGGAGTGATATAAAAAGGAGAAGAATTGGCAGCCTGAGTGGTAGGGGATTCCACGATTAGAAAAGTGCTTTATGCCGATCAGTCACAGGAGAGGCATGTGGAGTCGGTGAGTGCCTACCCAGAAGGCAGAAGGGAGTGGTGTATTCACTACAGTCACGTTTTGGTTGGAGGATTCACTGGATGGACACTGTGAAGAAATAAAATATTGTGGTCATTATTTTGTGGACAATTCTTGTTGTATTTTGTCACCAGTTTATGTGTGATTATGTCTGATTCATGGGGTGTTTGTTTTTTCCTTTTTTATATGTTTGTTTTTCTAACTTTTAGTGGTTAATGTTGGGTGATTTTATTATCTATGATTACATTATATACATTACATTATATTTAAACTATCCTGAATAGATAACTTGCATTCACAACTACTTTAAATCATTACCTGGAGACAAGGACATTTTTAGTGCCCACTCAGATAGCTTGTTGCTACATTTTTGGGTTTTCCAGTAGTTCATGGGTGCTTCCTCAATGGTTGGAATGTCTGGCAATGTTTGTTTATGCAGGTGAGGATTTTCTTCTTTTCCCACCTTCAGCTTGTCTATGGCCTGTTAATGATGAACAAATGGTGGTTATATTCATAAACGCAGGGACATGCAATTAGCGGGCCTCCATCTGTTGCAATACTACAAGTCCCATCATCCCTCTGCCTCTGGGTGTCATGCTTGTGGCTGTCAGAGTCTTGCTATGCCTCATGGGACTTGTAGTTCTGTACAGTTGGAGGTCCGCTAATTGCATAATCCTGCTGACTACAGAGATTAGAGACAAGTCTAAAGATGGCCATAGAGGGATGTAATCTCGACTGGTTCAGTGGGGACTGGCAGAGATTTGATCCATCTATGGGCAAGCTCATTGTACCCAAGTCGATTGATCGACTTGGGTACAACTAGCATGTCAGTTTATTAGCATGTGATTATTGCCAGAGACTATAGCCGCTAGCAGTAATCATTGTGCTCTCATGGCAGGGACAGCTCCCAGAGCACCCCTCCTCTGCTGGGAGAACACAATAGCTACTCGGGAGGGATTCTCACCTGCCAGGTATTGTATTTATGTGCAACAAAGTCCAGTCCAATGAGAGCAACAAAGGTCCAAACAGTCCTACCATCAATATTTACTCAGAAGACAATGCACAACAGCAGTTGCATTTTGTGGAGTCAAAGAACTCCTTTTTCAGGGCTTGAGTTTAAAGCCGTAGTAAACCATTTTTTTTTGCAACCTGCAAAGCAATGTCATAATGTGCTAGTAAGCATACTAGCACATTATGTGAAACCCTAGAATGAAGCCCTCCAGCAACGCTCTGTCACGGCTGAAGGCGCTTCCATCTTCACCTGGTCTTCACCGGGTTCGCGGACACTGGCTGTGCACGTGGCTGAAACCACAATGACGTCAGTCCCGCACGCGCATGCGGGAGCTGCTTTTTACGGCACAGGCCTCTGAAAGAAACGGCCCGGGTGGCTATTCCTTCAGAGCGCACGCGCCGGTGATGTCACTGGCTGCATGTACAGTATCTCCTAAACCGTGCAGATTTAGGAGAAATTTACATTACCTCTAGGTAAGTCTTATTAAGGCTTACCTATAGGTAAAAATTACGCATGGGAGTTTACTCCCACTTTAATGGAGAGATCGGAGGACTCTAAGCCCCTGTACATACAGTCTGAGATTCTGCCAACCAAATCCGTGTGTCCGAAACTGTTGCATACACACGGTCGGACTAAGATGGGACTAGATTCAGGCTAGTAGCCAATAGCTTTGATGTAGGAATTTGATCTGAGCATGCGTGGCACTTGGTCCGATCAAAATTCTCTACACATGATCGGAGTATGTCCGATCGAACCAGTTGGTGGGAAAATATTTCCAACATGTTGGAAAATTGGGTCGGACGGAGATTCGGACGGAATCAGTCCGATGCATACCACACACAGTCGGATTATCTGACGACACGGTCCGATAAGACGCATTCCGACGGATTCTCCGACCGTGTGTACGCGGCTTAATGTGGCACAATCACCAATATTTAATTGTCTGCTTCATAAAAAAAGTTAGATGTGACAAAGATCAGTGGATCAATATATCAGAAAAGAAGGCGTGTCTAAAATGTTTGATGAACGGTCTGATATCTCAACAGTAACATGGGCTAGGTGCACGCGCATGGCTATCCAGAGACACATCGAGAAACACCACCTAGCATGGAGTACACGACAACATCAGGCAGGCAGTGGAATGTAGTCAGTGTGAGAGGTAGGGTCACAGTGCAATGGAGCAACGAGTGAACATCAAGTTCTGCTACAAACTGGGGACACCGGTGTTAGAGACGCATAAAATGTTGGTGCAAGCGTACAGGACATTAGCCGTGAGCTGGAAATGTGTTCAAACGCTTTCGCAATGGGAAGGAAACAACTGAGGATGAGCCACATTGGGGTTGATCATCAACAAGCAGAACCCCAGTCACCTGAGCTAGTGCGCCAAATGGTGGCACGAGACTGACTCTACAGTGGATGGCGGAGGAATTGGGCATTAGCAAGGACACTGTGCACACCATTGAAGATTTGGGTAAGCGGAAGATCTGTTCCTGGTTTATGCCGCACAAGCTGACAAACAGAAAGCAAGAACGGATGGAAACCTCTGGAGATTTCATTGCAATGTGACCAGATCCATCCTTTCTGCCAACCATTGTCAAAGGGGGTGAGACGTGGTGCTACCAGTTCCATCTGGAATCCAAGCAGCAATTGATGGAGTGGCATTCACCACCGTCCCTAAAACCCAAAAATAGCCGCCTGCAAAAGTCCAAGGTAAAGACAATGTTGATCGCCATCTACAATGATGGTATCATCCAAGAATGTGTGACAGCGGTTCTGCAAACGATTCATAAAGAAGCCTTTGCTGACAGTTTCCAGAAGCTTTATGAACGTTGCCAAACGTGTGTTGTGAAGGATGGCAATTATTTTTAAGGCCAATAAGGGTAATTTGTTTGCATCTTCTGTTTTGTTTGTTTTCTGATAACATTCACTAAACTTTTTAGACACACCTCACATTAAGATTCACTGATCTATGTCGCATCTGATTTTTTAAACCTCGAGTGCCACTTTAGAGTCCTCCGATTTCTCCAAACTTGAGCCCTGAATAAGGGGAATATCCTTGGCTATTGCAATTTTCAGACAGCAGCAGCTCTTTGATGACCAATGTGCTCAGTGGGCATAAGAACGCATCTGCTACTATTACCAGTAAAGTGTAACTCTAGTCAACATTTAGGATTGAGGCCCGGTTCACACTGGTGCGACATACGCTCCGACTTTGGGAGCACAGGTCGAATGACGTGTATAAATCAATGGTTCCCTATGAGAGCCGCCTTAACTGGTCAGACTTGGGCACAATTTCAAGCCACTGATTTAAATGTAAGTCGCATCCAAGTCGGATCTTCATCTTAACTGATCCGACTTGTGGCACGCGACTTGTGCTCGGAAAGATCTTGAAGGGGGAACCCGTCAAAATAAAAAATAAAAAAATGCCATGGAGCACCCAACCCCCATAAATATATACCAGACCTTTATCTGAGCACGCAGCCCAGCAGGTAAGGGGCAGGGGGAGCGAGAGAGCACCCCCCCCCCCCCGGATCATACCAGACCACATGCCCTCAACATGGGGGGGTGCTTTGGCGGGGGGCGCACCCTCCCCAAAAGCACCTTGTCCCCATGTCCCAACAACCCTGGATGGTGGTTGAGGGGGTATGTGGGCAGGGGGCTTATTATACCCCAATTTATTCATCCATAAAAGTGTAAAAAATAGATAAAAACAGTATACTATTACTTAAAAAAAAAAAAAAAGTTATTTATTATAAATGAAGAATGACTCCCGTCGTAGCTCCAAATTGTCTTCTTTCTCTGGTGATGTCTCCTCCCTCCACTGATGTCCTCTTCCTCCGGTGATGCAGTTTCCCTCCAGGGATGACTTCTTCCTCTGGTTCTTCTCCCTCCGCTGATTTCTTCTTCCTCTGGTGATGTAGTTTCCCTCCAGGGATGACTTCTTCCTCCGGTTCTTTCTACGGTGATGTCTTCTCCCTCCAGGGATGACTTCTTCCTCTGGTTCTTCTCCCTCCGCTGATTTCTTCTTCCTCCGGTGATGTCGTTTCCCTCCAGGGATGACTTCTTCCTCTGGTTCTTCTCCCTCCGCTGATTTCTTCTTCCTCCGGTGATGTCGTTTCCCTCCAGGGATGACTTCTTCCTCTGGTTCTTCCTCCGGTGATGTCTTCTCCCTCCAGGGATGACTTCTTCCTCTGGTTCTTCTCCCTCCACTGATTTCTTCTTCCTCTGGTGATGTAGTTTCCCTCCAGGGATAACTTCTTCCTCTGGTTCTTTCTCTGGTGATGTCTTCTCCCTCCAGGGATAACTTCTTCCTCTAGTACTTCTCCCTCAGCTGATGTCCTCTTCCTCCGGTGATGTAGTTTCCCTCCAGGGATGACTTCTTCCTCTGGTTCTTCTCCCTCCGCCGATTTCTTCTTCCTCTGGTGATGTCGTTTCCCTCCAGGGATGACTTCTTCCTCTGGTTCTTCCTCCGGTGATGTCTTCTCCCTCCAGGGATGACTTCTTGCTCTGGTACTTCTTCCTCAGCTGATGTCCTCTTCCTCCAGTGATGTAGTTTCCCTCCAGGGATGACTTCTTCCTCTGGTTCTTCTCCCTCCGCTGATTTCTTCTTCCTCTGGTTCTTCTGCCTCCGCTGATGTCTGCTCCTGACATTAGCTTCCGCTGTTGTGTTAGCTCCGGTGTCTGCCATTTCTTATATAGGCATGGGGGTGTTGCCATCCAGTGATGTCACCCGGAGACCCCACCCCCCTTGTGACATCACCACCCCATCATGCCCAGGGCGTGATGTCGGAGCAATGTAAAGCTGGCCTTAGAGTAGGAAAGGGTTGGGATCTCTGTCAGTTTTTACTGCTGTGTCCACATCCTGGAGACTTTCCTGCACTTCTCATCCCCAGAGACAGACAGAGGAAGCAAGAACACAGACAGCAATAAAAGCCGGGCAGAGATTCTAACCATTTTGGACTCTATCCAAAACTAGAAAAAAATGTTCTGACTGAAATTACTGAACAAGGCTAAAGTCAACATATATACAGGAACAACTGCAGAACAAGTACTCAATAAATACCTCAATAACTGGTGGGAGATTGAGCCCTCTAGCTTGTTCATGCAACAGATCCAGCTCTGATAAGCTGGATATTGGGAGCTGCGAAGTGAGCAGGAACTGATGAATATGTCTGAACACAAAGCCATCCCGGTCTAGGAATATCCTTGATCTATCAGACTCCGTTAACAAGCAGGCCTCCCGATATAGTAAAGATTCTGGGAAAGGAGCGAGTTTAATCTTTGGTATGGGGAAGATCCACGCACCAACATTAATGTGGAAGAGATCCTTGCAGTCATCTGCTGGGCTCGCCTTTACCTGTATGACACAAAACAATAACAGCAATTTACTTTATAGTAATGATAAAGGCAGTTTTTTTTTTTTTTGTTTTTTAACCGGTTCCCGACCAGCGCACGCCGATGTACGTCGACAGAATGGCACGGGCAGGCATATTGGCGTACAGGTACATCCAATCTTCAATGCCGCCCTGACGGCGCGCTCGCGTGCCGGTCTGGACCCCCGTGAGTCCGGTCGCGGGTCCCGCGGACTCGATCGCCGCGGGTATACCCGCAATCGTCTCACAGGACGGCTGAATGGAGAAATGCCGTTGTAAACAGCATTTCTCCATTCTGCCTAGCAACTAGTGACGCTGATCTCTGCTCCATGTGATTGGAGCAGAGATTAGTGTTCACTAAATGAAACCCCAACCCCCCACAGTTAGTAACACACCCCTAGGAACACTAAAACCCCTACACTGCCACCCACTGGCTAACCCCTTCACTGCCAGTGTCATTTACACAGGAATCACTGCATTTATATAGCAGTGATTGCTGTATAACTGACAATGGCCCCAAAAATGTGTCAAAAATGTCCGATGTGTCCGCCATAATGTCGCAGTCACAATAAAAATCGCTGATCGCCGCCATTACTAGTAAAAAAAAATAAAAAAATTCATAAAAATGCTATAAAACTATCCCTATTTTTAAACGCTATAACTTTTGCGCAAACCAATCAATAATCGCTTATTGCGATTTTTACCAAAAATATGTCGAAGAATATGTATCAGCCTAAACTGAGGGAAAAAATGATTTTTTTTATATATTTTTGGGGGATATTTATTATAACAAAAAGTTAAAAATAATGCGTTTTTTTCAAAATTGTCGCTCTATTTTTGTTTATAGCGCAAAAAATAAAAACCGCAGGGGGGATCAAATACCACCAAAAGAAAGCTCTATTTGTGGGAAAAAAGGTCATCAATTTTGTTTGGGAGCCACGTCGCACGACCGCGCAATTGTCAGTTAAAGCGACGCAGTGCCGAATCACAAAAAGTGGTCTGGTCTTTGACCAGCAAAATGGTCCGGTCTGTAAGTGGTTAAATAAACAAACATGTCATACTTTTCACTTTGGTTTTTGCATTAAAGCATAACTCCACTTTTGTTGAGAAAAAACATTCCCCCCCCCCCCCCCCCCCCCGGTTGATCTACTTACATTGCAAGGATTAGAACAACCTTTCTTGCAGATTCCTACCTTTTATTATTCTGAAGAAACACGTGTGTGTTTTTCTGTGCCTCTGTACTGAGTGGTTCTAATGGGAGTGGTTTCATAATTAACTGTCAGCTGGGCAGCTGCAGAGCATTAATGAGGAAAGCTGCTGGGCCTGCATCCCTTTAGACATGTCCCTATTGAAAATATCTCTCCAAAAATGACATTTTTGTTGCAAGGGATGCCTGAAATCTGACTTGTATCTTAGTGCAGACTTCTGGGAAAATTGGTGAGCCAATCACACAAGCAGGAAATTATGTTTCTGGGGAGTGGTCAGTACACATTTTTTATTAGTAGTATTCTCAGAAAATTACAGCAGCTGCAGATTGCAAAGGAAAGGTAATTTTTAATAACATTCAATTACAATATGATTAGTGTCGCATTTATATGTGCTATATTTTTTTTTTTCTTTATTTACAATTCCCCCCCCCCCCCCCCCCCCCAAAAAGTGGAGTTACCCTTTAAATGATTCATCGCACTAGGTAGCATGTCCTTTGTTTTTTCTCTTTTGCTCATGTTATGTTTCTGCCACCCTGTGGATGAAGTGTGAGCTGCAGCTGTCCCTGGATCCACTTGCAGCACTATCGCTGTACCTGTTATGTCTTTTTACTTTAAGTGGTTGCACCGGGATGATGCAACTGCAGGCATCACCCTGGTACCGTTTTTTGAGAGCCGGCGGTCGCTCTCTTGTAATAGCAATCGAAGCAGCTTACTAGCCACTTGATTGCTATTACAAGCAGCAGATGGGGACCCAAGCTACCAGTCAGCACCCAAATAAAGCCAGGATTGAGTTTGATCTGGTCTCCGATATGGTAACCTGGGAGCGATGACATAATTTCGCGCTTACCCGAATGTCAGCGGCGCCATTTTCAAAAAATCAAAAGTATTCAAAAACACTGATCTTGGTGTTTTGAATCCTTTAAAGTGCAGAGAAGGGATTTGGGGTCAAGTGCATATCTACTATCTTATAGGTGAAGCACAAAGAGGCTATTTCTTTGTAGCAATAGGTCTGTAGAGGAGGTGGTGGATGGAAGAGTGAAGGGTTGAGGAGGAGGTAGGTAGAGGAATGAAGGAAAAGGAGGGTGGAGTGAGGGAGGAAAAGGGTGGGTAGAGGAGTGAAGGAGGAGGAGGAGTTGGGTGGAGGAGTCAAGGCTGGGTGGAGGAGTGAAGAAGGAGGAGGAGGTTGGTGGAGGAGAAAAGAAAGAGGCATTGGTGGTTAGAGGAATGAAGGAGGAGGTGTGTGAAGGCAAAAAAAAAAAAAAAAAAAGAAGGAGTTGGGTGGAGGAGTGAAGGACAAGGAGCTCGGTGGAGGAAAAGCTGAGTGGAGGAGTGAAGAAGGAAGAGTTGAGTGAGGAGTGAATAAAAAGGAGGAGGTGGGTGGAGGAGTGAAGGAGGAAGAGGTGGGTGGAGGAGTGAAGAAGGCGTTGAGTAAGGAGTGAAGGAAGAAGAGGTGGGCGGAGGAGTGAAGGAAGAAGAGGTGGGCGGAGGAGTGAAGGAAGAAGAGGTGGGCGGAGGAGTGAAGGAAGAAGAGGTGGGCGGAGGAGTGAAGGAAGAAGAGGTGGGCGGAGGAGTGAAGGAAGAAGAGGTGGGCGGAGGAGTAAAGGAAGAAGAGGTGGGCGGAGGAGTAAAGGAAGAAGAGGTGGGCGGAGGAGTAAAGGAAGAAGAGGTGGGCGGAGGAGTAAAGGAAGAAGAGGTGGGCGGAGGAGTAAAGGAAGAAGAGGTGGGCGGAGGAGTAAAGGAAGAAGAGGTGGGCGGAGGAGTAAAAGAAGAAGAGGTGGGCGGAGGAGTAAAAGAAGAAGAGGTGGGCGGAGGAGTAAAAGAAGAAGAGGTGGGTGGAGGAGTAAAGAAGAAGGAAGAGTTGGGTGAGGAGTGAAGGAGGAGTTGGGTGAGGAGTGAAGGAGGAGTTGGGTGAGGAGTGAAGGAAGAAGAGCTGTGTGAGGAGTGAAGAAGGAAGTGTTGGTAGAGGAGTGAAGAAGGAAGAGGTGGGTGAGGAGTGAAGGAAGAAGAGGTGGGTGAGGAGTGAAGGAAGAAGAGGTGGGTGAGGAGTGAAGGAAGAAGAGGTGGGTGAGGAATGAAGAAGGAAGAGTTTGGTGAGGATTGAAGGAGGAAGTGGGTGAGGAGTGAAGGAGGAGGAGGTGGGTGAGGAGTGAAGGAGGAGGAGGTGGGTGAGGAGTGAAGGAGGAGGTGGGTGAGGAGTGAAGGAGGAGGAGGTGGGTGAGGAGTGAAGGAGGAGGAGGTGGGTGAGGAAATTAGAAGGAAGAGTTAGGTGAGGAGTGAAGGAGGAGTTGGATGAGGAGTGAAGGAGGAGTTGGATGAGGAGTGAAGGAGGAGTTGGATGAGGAGTGAAGGAGGAGTTGGGTGAGGAGTGAAGGAGGAGTTGGGTGAGGAGTGAAGGAGGAGAAGGTGGGTGAGGAGTGAAGAAGGAAGAGTTGGGGAGTGGTCAGTACACATTTTTTATTAGTAGTATTCTCAGAAAATTACAGCAGCTGCAGATTGCAAAGGAAAGGTAATTTTTAATAACATTCAATTACAATATGATTAGTGTCGCATTTATATGTGCTATATTTTTTTTTTTCTTTATTTACAATTCCCCCCCCCCCCCCCCCCAAAAAGTGGAGTTACCCTTTAAATGATTCATCGCACTAGGTAGCATGTCCTTTGTTTTTTCTCTTTTGCTCATGTTATGTTTCTGCCACCCTGTGGATGAAGTGTGAGCTGCAGCTGTCCCTGGATCCACTTGCAGCACTATCGCTGTACCTGTTATGTCTTTTTACTTTAAGTGGTTGCACCGGGATGATGCAACTGCAGGCATCACCCTGGTACCGTTTTTTGAGAGCCGGCGGTCGCTCTCTTGTAATAGCAATCGAAGCAGCTTACTAGCCACTTGATTGCTATTACAAGCAGCAGATGGGGACCCAAGCTACCAGTCAGCACCCAAATAAAGCCAGGATTGAGTTTGATCTGGTCTCCGATATGGTAACCTGGGAGCGATGACATAATTTTGCGGTTACCCGAATGTCAGCGGCGCCATTTTCAAAAAATCAAAAGTATTCAAAAACACTGATCTTGGTGTTTTGAATCCTTTAAAGTGCAGAGAAGGGATTTGGGGTCAAGTGCATATCTACTATCTTATAGGTGAAGCACAAAGAGGCTATTTCTTTGTAGCAATAGGTCTGTAGAGGAGGTGGTGGATGGAAGAGTGAAGGGTTGAGGAGGAGGTAGGTAGAGGAATGAAGGAAAAGGAGGGTGGAGTGAGGGAGGAAAAGGGTGGGTAGAGGAGTGAAGGAGGAGGAGGAGTTGGGTGGAGGAGTCAAGGCTGGGTGGAGGAGTGAAGAAGGAGGAGGAGGTTGGTGGAGGAGAAAAGAAAGAGGCATTGGTGGTTAGAGGAATGAAGGAGGAGGTGTGTGAAGGCAAAAAAAAAAAAAAAAAAAAAGGAGTTGGGTGGAGGAGTGAAGGACAAGGAGCTCGGTGGAGGAGTGAAGGAGGAGGAAAAGCTGAGTGGAGGAGTGAAGAAGGAAGAGTTGAGTGAGGAGTGAATAAAAAGGAGGAGGTGGGTGGAGGAGTGAAGGAGGAAGAGGTGGGTGGAGGAGTGAAGAAGGCGTTGAGTAAGGAGTGAAGGAAGAAGAGGTGGGCGGAGGAGTGAAGGAAGAAGAGGTGGGCGGAGGAGTGAAGGAAGAAGAGGTGGGCGGAGGAGTGAAGGAAGAAGAGGTGGGCGGAGGAGTGAAGGAAGAAGAGGTGGGCGGAGGAGTAAAGGAAGAAGAGGTGGGCGGAGGAGTAAAGGAAGAAGAGGTGGGCGGAGGAGTAAAGGAAGAAGAGGTGGGCGGAGGAGTAAAGGAAGAAGAGGTGGGCGGAGGAGTAAAGGAAGAAGAGGTGGGCGGAGGAGTAAAGGAAGAAGAGGTGGGCGGAGGAGTAAAGGAAGAAGAGGTGGGCGGAGGAGTAAAAGAAGAAGAGGTGGGTGGAGGAGTAAAAGAAGAAGAGGTGGGTGGAGGAGTAAAGAAGAAGGAAGAGTTGGGTGAGGAGTGAAGGAGGAGTTGGGTGAGGAGTGAAGGAGGAGTTGGGTGAGGAGTGAAGGAGGAGTTGGGTGAGGAGTGAAGGAAGAAGAGCTGTGTGAGGAGTGAAGAAGGAAGTGTTGGTAGAGGAGTGAAGAAGGAAGAGGTGGGTGAGGAGTGAAGGAAGAAGAGGTGGGTGAGGAGTGAAGGAAGAAGAGGTGGGTGAGGAGTGAAGGAAGAAGAAGAGGTGGGTGAGGAATGAAGAAGGAAGAGTTTGGTGAGGATTGAAGGAGGAAGTGGGTGAGGAGTGAAGGAGGAGGAGGTGGGTGAGGAGTGAAGGAGGAGGAGGTGGGTGAGGAGTGAAGGAGGAGGAGGTGGGTGAGGAGTGAAGGAGGAGGAGGTGGGTGAGGAGTGAAGGAGGAGGAGGTGGGTGAGGAGTGAAGGAGGAGGAGGTGGGTGAGGAAATTAGAAGGAAGAGTTAGGTGAGGAGTGAAGGAGGAGTTGGATGAGGAGTGAAGGAGGAGTTGGATGAGGAGTGAAGGAGGAGTTGGATGAGGAGTGAAGGAGGAGTTGGATGAGGAGTGAAGGAGGAGTTGGATGAGGAGTGAAGGAGGAGTTGGGTGAGGAGTGAAGGAGGAGAAGGTGGGTGAGGAGTGAAGAAGGAAGAGTTGGGTGAGGAGTGAAGGAGGAGGAGTGAAGAGTGATAAGTTGGTGTCAGTGATGGATGGGAAGTGAGGCGGCGGTAGAAAAATGAGGAGTTAAGTGGCAGGAGAATGATGAGGGGGAGTGGGAATGGAACGGTGAGGAGGAGCTCGGTCGGTGTCGGTGTGAGGAGCTCGGTCGGTGTCGGTGTGAGGAGCTCGGTCGGTGTCGGTGTGAGGAGCTCGGTCGGTGTCGGTGTGAGGAGCTCGGTCGGTGTGAGGAGCTCGGTCGGTGTCGGTGTGAGGAGCTCGGTCGGTGTCGGTGTGAGGAGCTCGGTCGGTGTCGGTGTGAGGAGCTCGGTCGGTGTCGGTATGAGGAGTGATGGGGAAAGGACCGGTGAGGAGCAGCTTGGTCGGTGTGAGGAGCTCGGGCGGTGTTGGTGTGAGAAGGTTGGTCAGTGAGGAGTGGTGGGGAATGGACCGGTGAGGAGCTCGGTGTGAGGAGGTTGGTTGGTGGCGGTGAGGAGTGGCAGGGAATGGACCGGTGAGGAGCTCGGTGTGAGGAGGTTGGTTGGTGGCGGTGAGGAGTGGCGGGGAATGGACCGGTGAGGAGCTCGGTGTGAGGAGGTTGGTTGGTGGCGGTGAGGGGTGGCGGGGAATGGACCAGTGAGAAGGAGCTTGGTGTTGGTGTGAGGTTGGTTGGTGAGGAGTGGCGGGGAACGGACAGGTGAGGAGGATCTCGGTGTCGGTGAGGAGCTCAATGTGAGAAGCTTGGTCGGTAAGGAGTGGCGAGGAATGGACAGGTAAGGAGGAGCTCGTCGGTGATGTGTGGAGGAGCTCGGTGTCGGTGTAAGGAGGTTGGTCGGTGAGGAGCTCGGTGCGAGAAGCTCAGTCGGTGAGGAGTGACGGGGAATGGACAGGTGAGGAGCTCGGTCGGTGTGAGGAGGAGCTCGTTGTGAGAAGGTTGGTCGGTGTGAGGTGTAGCTCGGGTGTGTGATAAGCGGTGGCTCCGCCCTCCTCCTCCTCACTGCTCTCTGTCACCTGAGCGGCGGACATGACAGAACCTTCTCCGTCCTCCGCCGAGAACTTCACTTCCCGCCTCAATTCATCTCCCCGCCCCTTTCCTGGTAGCAGCGCCATATCTCTCAGGGCAGCGCCCTATAGCAAACCACGTTCAGTTGTCGCTTCCTCTATTGGCTGCTGGCGCAGGGAAAGCCCCGCCCCTCAGGTACTTTGTTTGTATCCAAGTGCTGTGTACCGCTCTCCCCCGGAACCTTTCCCTTCTCGCTTTTGTTTCTCGCCGTTGCTGTGGGGAGTGCTGATGAGGTTGCACCCATTACAAATGTTCAGCTCTTCCTGGCAATTAAAGTAAAACGACTGAAAACTAAAAACAACACTTTCTCCGTCTTGGAAAGTTTTAAAACTCCTGTAAGGTTTTTATCCCATTGGGGAGATTTCCCTTCACTTCCTGTCCAATAGCCAAAACAGGAAGTTAGAGGAAATCCCTCCGAAGTGAGGAACCCCCTGGCTGTCACCATATTGTCCCCGAAGGAAGGTTTCCCTTCTCTTCCTGTTTTGGTGACAACCCAAAATTTGGGATTTTCTTTTACTTTAATTTTCAATGATGGTAAACAGGACGAATAGGGGAGAATCTCCCAAACAGGCACGGACAGCAATAAAAAACTGTCAGGGGTTCTAATACATCAAAAACAAATAGAGTCCGGCCCTCCCTATAGATGGATGGGGGGGGCGGGGTCTGCTTGTCTATATAGTGGGTCAGAACTTTTCCTTTCTGGGGATCATCATGGAGGAAAACTCCGCCCACACCCCAAAATCACAAAATCCTCTCATTTCTGCACCCAACTGAACAAATGGGGGATGGAGAAAAAAATGTTTTTTGTAATATTTCCTGCAGATTACTTCATGGTGCCCCAAAGTAAAGGGGTCCCCCACTGCCTCTGGGCCCCCTTTAATTGTCACAATATACAGGATTGGCTGATTAGTCTTAGGGCTCCTGAACATGTGTGCCGCCCTCTAAAGAGCGATTGGCGATGGATCTCTTTTCAGATGGTTTTTGACAGTAAGTAAGGGGAGGTTATGTCACCTCCTCACCCCTTGCTTTAGCCCCTAAAACCTGCCCCACCACACCCGACCCCAATGCATTGCCACAGCCCCTCTCAGATCAATGGTTTGAGTTCAACTCATTTTGCTGAATGCAAAGTATTGTGGCCATTGTACGTGTACACTCCCGACCCTTGCCTTTGTAGGCTGGGGGGCATTTGGGGTAAAGACCCCCCCCCCCAACTACAAGTATAAACCTGGCCTTATTGAGTGTGCCAATGCAAATGTGCAAAATGCGGTAACCCAGAGAAACCACTGACCAGACTTTGTACTTTACATATTCCTGTCCCCTGCGCTCTGTACCTTACATGCTCCTGACCCCTGCACTCTGTACATTACATACACCCGACACCTACACTGTAAACATTCCACACTCCTGAGCCCCGCACTCTGTACAGTACATACTCCTGACGCCTACACTGTGTACATTACATACTCCTGCCCTCTGTACACTACATACTCCTGACCCCTACACGGTGTACATTACATACTCCTGAGCCCAGCGCTCTGTACATTATACTCCTGACATGTACACTGTGTACATTACATACTTCTGACCCCTGCTCTTGGTACATAATCTCCTGACATGTGCACTGTGTACATTACACACACCTGAGCTCTGTACATTATACTCCTGACATGTACACTGTGTACATTAAATACACATGAACCCTGTACTCTGTACATTACATACTGCTGACACCTACACTCTGTGCATTATTCTCCTGACCCCTGCACTCTGTACATTACATACTGCTGACATGATTCCCCTGACCCCTGCACTGTGTACATTACATTCTTCTGACTCTTGAACTCCACATTACATACTTCTGACACCTACATGCTGTACATTACATGTTTCTGATCCCTGTGCTCTGTACATCACATACTTCGGACACCTACACTGTGAACATTACATACTCATGAGCCCTGCACTCTGTACATTACATAATTCTGACCTCTGCGCTCTGTACATTACATAATTCTGACTTCTGCGCTCTGTACATTACATAATTCTGACCTCTGCGCTCTGTACATTACATACACCTGACACCTACACACTGTACATTACATGCTTTGGACTCCTGAACCCTGCACATTACATGCTCCTGACACCTACACGCTGTATATTATGTGCTCCTGACACCTACACGCTGTATATTACGTGCTCCTGACACCTACACTGTAAACATTACATACTCCTGACACCTACACACTACATTACATGTTCTGGACTCCTGAACCCTGCACATTACATGCTCCTGACACCTACAGGCTGTGCATTACATGCTCCTGACACCTACACGCTGTACATTACATGCTCCTGACACCTACACTCTGTACATTGCATTCTTCTGGCTCCTGAACACTGCACTCTGCACATTTCATAATCTTGACCCCTGCGCTTTGTACATTACATACTCCTGACACCTACACTGTGTACATTGCATTCTTCTGGCTCCTGAACACTGCACTCTGTACATTTCATAATCTTGACCCCTGCGCTTTGTACATTACATACTCCTGACACCTACACTGTGTACATTACATACTCCTGACCCCTGCACTCTGTACATTCCATACTTCTGACCCCTGCACTGTGTACATTACATACTCGAACTCTGCAAATTACATACTCCTGACCCCTACACTGTGTACATTACATACTCCTGAGCCCTGCGCTCTGTGCATTATACTCCTGACATGTACACTGTGTACATTACATACTCTTGAGCTCTGCTCTCAGTACGTTATTCTCCTGACACGTGCACTATGCACATTACATACACCTGAACTGTGCACATTATACTCCTGACACGTACACTGTGTACATTACATACTCCCGAGCCCTGCGCATTATACTCCTGACATGTACACTGTGTACATTACATACTCTTGACCTCTGCTCTCAGTACATTATTCTCCTGACACGTGCACTGTGCACATTACATACACCTGAACTGTGCACATTATACTCCTGACACGTACACTGTGTACATTACATACACCTGAGCCCTGTGCTCTGTACATTATACTCCTGACCCCTGCACTATGTACATTACATACTGCTGACACACTCTGTACATTATTCTCTTGACCCCTGCACTGTGTACATTACATAATCTTGACACCTTCACTGTGTACATTACATACTCCTGACCCCTCCACTCTGCACATTACATACTCCTGACCCCAACACTGTGGACACAGATCAGCATGGCCACCCTGGCCGCTCTGTGGCTAAGCAGCCCCACACACAGCAAAACTGTGATGCCCATGTTTTCTGCTTTCAACACTTCAACTTCAGGGACAACATGTTCACTTGCTGCCCAATATATCCATCCCACTTTCTGATGCCATTGTAACAAGATAATCAATGTTATTTACTTTACCTGTCAGAGGTCTCTCAGAAAACCACAAACACACAATCTTAGTATTTCAATAATTTTATTGAAGAACCAAAAAAAAAAAAAAACAAACAAAAAAATAAAAATAAAAGTATGCTTTACAAGAAACTCCATATCCCCTACATGTATAATTAGAGTGACGTTACAGAGAAAGTGGTACAATCGTCTTCATAATACTGTTCTGAGCTTGCGCTTTACTCCGAATGGCACAAAGTCTCTGGCCGGCCCCGCCGACGCCCAACGCTGCCGGCACAATTACTATGTACAGGTCACCTTCCCCTCCTACAGACAGCTTGGGCGCCGCGGGGGCCGGTCTTCTTCATTATAAAAATAAAAAGACCGCGGGGGTCACCCATTATACGCTGATCAAGGCACTGGAAACCTTCGACTTCTGAAAAATAAATAAGAGTGAAAGTCTGACAAGCTTGGATCCATTGGAGGGTCATCTTTGTCTACGGAGGCGGAGTGTGCTCAGGGGGCGGAGGCGGAGTGTGCTCAGGGGGCGGGGTGTGCTCAGGGGGCGGGGGCTGAGTGTGCTTAGGGGGCGGGGGCAGAGTGTGCTCAGGGGGCGGAGGCTGAGTGTGCTCAGGGGGCGGAGGCTGAGTGTGCTCAGGGGGCGGAGGCTGAGTGTGCTCAGGGGCGGATCCCATCCACCGCAACTCATAGGAACACATTGGGAAAATGTAAAGCGTTTCTTCATCATATCATTACATGATAATGTAATATAGGACAGGGACATAAAAACTTAATAAATGGGGTTCCTTATGTATTTTCTTCCGATAGGTCTACACAGGCTGGGAGAGGAACCGCTGGGGTGGGTCTTGTTTCCTTGCGGGTGGAGCTACAACTGACCACGGAATGTATGATCACCACATCCTCTTCTATCGTTGTGAATTATGTAACCCATTTAAAATTAGAGGCGCATCAAAAAAAACAAAAAACGTTAGTTACCGAAAAATCAGGATGCACTTGGCTGAACCCAAATAGATTTTTTTTTTTTTTTATTATATTCTTTATATTTCATTTTATTACATTCAACTTTTTAATTAATAACATGAATTTAAATGAATTTGAATTTGTTAGCCACCATCTACCTACTTAAGCAGTGTTAAAAATCCTGCTTGCTGCATTTTTGGCGCATAGTTGGCAAACCGCACCAAAAACGCACCACCACCCCCATTGAAAAAACGCAGCAAGAATGCATAAGAAATGCACCCGTGTTGCGTTTTTGATGCTTTTTTTTTTAGTCACATGACCTATGAAAAACACGCCAAAAGCACAGCAAAATCACAGGCGTTTTCAGGAGCCACTATCTGCACTTTTTTTGTGCGCGTGGCTGCCTATTTGCGTGCATTAGTGCAAAAAAAAAAAAAAAAACAGCTGTGCCGAGAGCGTGCTACCAGCACAGTTACCGGCGGCTGACGGAAATCTCCCGATCGCTGCAGCCAATCATGGCAGTTACACATGATAATAAACCCCACCCCCCCTCCCAGCATTCTAAACCCCTTAAAGGGTCGGGGGGTGCCAGCTTCAAAGGGGTTAAATTCTTCCATGACCGTTAACAGACACACAAATATAATAAATAGTAGTTTTAGTACATCGCAGGTTTACAAGCAATGAGTAAAATGCTTCTTTAGCCACTTGTTGACCGCTGCACGCCGATATACGTCGGCACAATGGCAGCGGTGGGTAAATGGGTACACCTGTACGTCCCCTTTAAGCAGCAGGGACAGCAGGCGCGCGCCTGCTCACGTACATGTGACTGTGCCTCGATGTCCGTCAGTCTCCCAGGCGATCGTATCACGGAGCTGCAGAACGGGGGGATGCCCCGTAAACAAAGCATTTCCCTGTTCTGGCTTGTGACATGACAGAGATCTACTGATCCCTGTCATGTGACTAGTAGCCCATCCCCTAAGCAGTTAGAATCACTCCCTAGGACACATTTAACCCCTTGATCGCCCCCTAGTGGTTAACCCCCTTCCCTGCCAGTGTCATTTGCACAGTAATCCGTGCATTTTTATAGCACCGATCTCTGCATAAATGACAATGGTCCTAAAAACGTGTCAAAAGTGTCCGATGTGTCCGCCGTAATGTCGCAGTCCCGATAAAAATCGCAGATGGCCGCCATTACTAATAAAAAATTTAAAATAAAATAAAAATGCCATAAAACTATCCCCTATGTTGTAGACGTGATAACTTTTGCTCAAACCAATCAATATAGGCTTATTGCGATTGCTTTGCCGGCGGTATAAACGCACTGCCCCATTGATTTCAATGGATAGGAGCGGTGAAGGAGCGGTGAATACACCGCTCCTTTCACCGCTCCAAAGATGCGGCTAGCAGGACTTTTTTCACCGTCCTGCTAGCACACCTCTCCAAGTGTGAAAGCCCTCCGGCTTTCACACTGGAGTGAAAGGGGTCGCTTTTTTCAGGCGCTATTTTTAGCGCTTTAACGCCTGAAAACCGCCCCAGTGTGAAAGGGGCCTAACTGAGTCTTTATGTCCAAGGGTGGGTGGGGGGAAGGGCTGCCCAATCACGTGGCCACTGTAATTGGCTCCAAAGGAACAGCCCAGGTGTAGGCGGCTTCAGCCCGACTTCTCCCAGGTCATGCTTCTGGTAGGTTTCACCCCGCCCACAAGGCTTAGTTATAAGTCACCCTATGACTGAGTCCTGTAGGCAGGGTGGAACGCAACAGTGACGCGATGTGGGAGGAGTCAGGCTGGTAGCCCTTTAACTGTGTCTTTTCACCCGTGGGGGTGGGAAAGACTGCCCGATCACGTGGCCACTATAACTGGCTCTGAAGGAACAGCCCAGGTGTAAAAGAAGGGTGTAGGCAGCTTCAGCCACCTGACTTCTCCCAGATCACAACCCCCAACGTGTTTAGTCTTGTTATATCCTCTGTGTTGTGAGAGACACAAGACTCTGGTCTGGAACAATGGAAGTTTATTTCCAGTACTCACTGTACACTGCAACATGCATCTCAGGACAGTACATCTTATTATGCTCTTACATGTGTCCAAGATGGCTACCATACCCCTTGACATCACTCCTGGGTGGAGCCAGCCTTAAAGTGGCAGTACATGTGGAACCCTTCAGGTATAACAAGTCTCCTATGACAAAGCCCCGTGGGCAGGGCGTAACGCGTCGGGACATGTTGTGGGAAGTCAGGATGGCAGCCCTTTAACTGTGTCTTTATGGGAGTGGGAAAGACTGCCTGATCACATGGCCACCGTAAGTGGCTTCAGCCTAACTTTTCCCACATCACATCCCCAACGTGTTTCGCCCTGCCCACAAGGTTTAGTTAAGATTAAGCCCCGTGGGCATGATCTGGGAGAAGTCACTTTTTTTTTTTTTTAATTATTACTGCCTGTGTCATTGCACTGGGAGCGCGCTCTCAGCACAGAAACCTCTACTGCCCATGGACGCATATATGCTGTGTTTGGATGTTAAAGCTCACCCTCGTGAGCACACACACGTGTGTTACATGGGAGACAAGAGGTTAAATCATAGGTACCAGAAAGATGTACCTGCAGTGAATGTATGGTGAAAGTCACATTCACCTCTTTATAAATATACCCCCATAGTGGTATAACATAAAGGAGCGCTATAACAGGGGGAGACCCCCATTGCCATCCCAGGTGCAGGTGGGCAGAGAGGAATGCCAGCCTCCGGAGCCTGCAGTGATAGAAGAAGGCAGCTGATTAGACTAGACTCCGCCCATAACCGAGGTATCCATTGTAGGGAGACTCATCCTTTGCTGTCAGCAGTAGAAGAGTTAACATAGAAGAGGACCAAATATTCCACAGGGTTAATAAGGAACACCGCTTAGTGGTTTTGTGGGAATTTGCACCCTGAAAGAATATATCAAGCATGGAACCATACAGGGAACATTTTCAGTGACTCGCACCTGCCAGGAAAGTGCTTCTTAGGGTATATTGCTATAAACGGGTGCCGTAGGTTGCTGACCCCAATCTACAGGATATGTGCATAGCACCATCTAGTGGCTGAAGGGAGCAAATACAGATTATACCCTTCATGATGCCATGCACAGCACCATCTAGTGGCTGAGGGGAGCAAGCACAGGTTATTCTCTACGTGGTGCCAGGCACAGCACCATCTAGTGGCTGAAGGGAGCAAGCACAGGTTATTCTCTACATAGTGCCATGCACAGCACCATCTAGTGGCTGAGGGGAGCAAGCACAGATTATACCCTCCATGAGGCCATGCACAGCTCCATCTAGTGCAGCCTTTCTCAACCTTTTTACCCCAGGGGAACCCATAAAATAATTTTCATGTCTCTGGGAACCCCTGATAAAAACCAATGGGGGTCAGTGGGAACAATGACCCTTACTTTGGTGTTCAGTGAGAAGAATGCCCTTTTTTTTATACAGTGGTGGTAAGAATGGCCCCCTTGCCGAGAGTTATAAAGATCCATGGTGTCAGACCACTGGCTCCTTCACATGGCATTTGCTCAGATCTATGTAGGTACCATCACACAAGAGGTAAATCAGCCACAGCTCAAGGAACCCCTAGCCACCTCTGAAGGAACCCTAGGGTTCCACGGAACCCTGGTTGAGAATGGCTGATCTAGTGGCTGAAATTAAGCAAGCACAGATTATTCCCTGCGTGGTGCCATGCTTGTTATATTGTTTCAGTGGCTCACACCTGCCAGCAAAGTGTAAACAGTTATAAACAGAGATAATGTATCAGGTGCTATAGGGTGCTGACCCCAATCCTGTGTGCAGTGGGTTGCTGACCTCAATCTACAGGCTGTGTGCACAGCACCATCTAGTGGCTGAAGTGAGCACGCACAATTATCCCCTGCTTGTTATATTGTTTCAGTGACTCGCACCTGCCAGCAAAGTGTTTCTTGGTCTAAATTGCTATAAACCAAGATAATGTGTCGGGTGCCGTAGGTCGCTGATCTCAATCTTGTGTGTCGTAGGTTGCTGACCACAATCTGGTATGCCATTAGGTTGCTGACCCCCAATCTACAGGCTACGTGCACAGCACCATCCAGTGGCTGAAGGGAGCAAGTACAGATTATTCCCTTACGTGGCGCCATGCACAGCACCCTCTAGTGGCTGAAAGGAAGCAAGCACAGGTTATTTCCTCTGTAGTGCCATGCACAGCACCATCTAGTGGCTTTAGTGAGCAGACATAGATTATTCCCTGCGTGGTGCCATGCTTGTTATATTGTTTCAGTGACTCGCACCTGCCAGCAAAGTGTTTCCTAGGATATATAGCTAAAAACAGGATATATAGCTAAAAACAAAATATAATCGGGTGCGATCCAAACTAGCAAGTAAAATGTATATCCTGAACGTCTTTTTTTTTTTCTGTCCTGTTCAGCCTGTACAGTGTCTACAGCCTCTCCCTCATTGTACATTCTCAGTAGGGGAACGCCAACCCCACCCCATGTCTATCAAGTGCACAGCCTGCTCCTACGGGTGCCATCCAGAGCAGGAGGTAAACACTGCTGCCCCCTTAAAGGCCAAACCAATGCATATCACACAGGTACTTTTAGTAAATGTCCTCTGCCAAAGTTTGGTCTGAATGCACAACAACCCTTTTAAAAAAAGGCATAAAATGGGCAGTAAATAACGATAGTGTTCCCACTTCCGCCACTCTCAGATAACGAGTAAAACCTTTAGGTTTCCATCGTTCGTCGGGTCGTCACACACAGCTTTGGAGATGAAGGCGAGTTGAAGAAGCAGCTTTGTTCATAAATTCATCCCATGTGAGCAGAGGATACTCTATCCCTATTCTGCTACAATCCGTATATGTCAGTGATCCAGCCAAAGTATAGAAAAATACCAATAAAAGTTTGTACTGTGCCCATGCCGAGCATTCCCTGGGCAGAGACCCTTGTGGCTTTTGGGAAGACAGTTCATTTGCAGACAGACAAGCCCTTGAACGTGTCCACATGTAGAAGTCCTGGGAACGCAGGGCTGAAGCTTTCCGACACAACTCCTGGAGTAGATGAGGATGGACGGACAGACGACTGTTGGAAGAGGTCTTTAAGGACGGTAAAGTGATGCAGCAACGCTAACCAGGTTCTGCATGCGCCACCTCTCTGTTGTCTCCTGCTTGGCATTGTCCAGGGGTACCATGCATGATGACCCTCCCGCTCCAAGAAAAGAGAGTAAAGCTTGCTTGGCCATTGGCCCAGATCCCACCACAGGGGGCAGTGGACTGATACCTAGGAAGTCTATGGTAGAGTGAATTACACGGCCACCTCTGAGGTTTTGGACAGTCCCAGCGCCTGCACCAGATCGTCACTCAAACCACTCTTCAAGGTTCTCCGTACTGTGGAGAGAGGTGGACAATTGTGCATGAGAAACAACAAAGGCAGCAGTGTTAAGGCAAAGGGACAGGTTCTCTTTATGGGAAACAACTCTTAACGCAACCTCCATCATTGCTCGTTTAGTCTGTCAGAGCCCTCAACTCGTGATCTAAGCCCTTGGAGCCCTCCACCCGTGATCTAAGCCATTGGAGCCCTCCACCCGTGATCTAAGCCCTTGGAGCCCTCCACCCGTGATCTAAGCCCTTGGAGCCCTCCACCCGTGATCTAAGCCCTTGGAGCCCTCCACCCGTGATCTAAGCCCTTGGAGCCCTCCACCCGTGATCTAAGCCCTTGGAGCCTTCCACCCGTGATCTAAGCCCTTGGAGCCCTCCACCGTGATCTAAGCCCTTGGAGCCCTCCACCCGTGATCTAAGCCCTTGGAGCCTTCCACCCGTGATCTAAGCCCTTGGAGCCTTCCACCCGTGATCTAAGCCCTTGTGGAGCCCTCCACTCGTGATCTAAGCCCTTGTGGAGCCCTCCACTCGTGATCTAAGCCCTTGTGGAGCCCTCCACTCGTGATCTAAGCCCTTGTGGAGCCCTCCACTCGTGATCTAAGCCCTTGTGGAGCCCTCCACTCGTGATCTAAGCCCTTGTGGAGCCCTCCACTCGTGATCTAAGCCCTTGTGGAGCCCTCCACTCGTGATCTAAGCCCTTGTGGAGCCCTCCACTCGTGATCTAAGCCCTTGTGGAGCCCTCCACTCGTGATCTAAGCCCTTGTGGAGCCCTCCACTCGTGATCTAAGCCCTTGTGGAGCCCTCCACTCGTGATCTAAGCCCTTGTGGAGCCCTCCACTCGTGATCTAAGCCCCTTGTGGAGCCCTCCACTCGTGATCTAAGCCCTTGGAGCCCTCCACCTGTGATCTATGCCCTTGGAGCTCTCCACCCGTGATCTAATCCCTTGGAGCCCTCAACTCATGTTCTAAACCCCTGAAGCCATTGACTCGTGATCAAGCCCTGGACTCGTGATCTAAGCCCCAACTTGTGACCCAAGTCCTTGGAGCCCTTGACTAGTGATCTAAGCCCTTAACTCATGATCTACGCCCTTGGGGCCCTTGACTCATTAGCTAAGCCCTTGAAGCCCACAGCTCATAATCGAAGCCCCTGGAGTAGTTGACTCGAGATCTAAGGATACACGTTTGGCACCTTTCAGGGGGGAGGAGGGGGAACGGGTACCTGTTTTTGATGGGTGCCCTTCCCCACTACCAGGAGACAGTGCAGTGGCGCCATCCCTCAGAAGTTCACCCCCCCCCCATCCTTCCTGCTAGTAGTAGTACCGCCTGTGGTATAGTTAAGCTCTATTCAGAACATCACTGTGACACCAAATACTCCCATACACTCCTCAATGATGTGAGTGGTGGGGGGGTGATAAAACCACAAAATGATGTACACAGTGTAGTAAAACATGGTGACCAATCAGATCACAGATCAGAAAAATAGTTACTTTTTTTTTGTTATGATTTAGGCCTCGTTCACATGGGGTGTACAATATTGTACGCTTGTGCTCGTGCATACCTGCACAGGTGTACTGTGCATCACATTGTATTGATGTCTATTGGGACACAGCCGCTGTTTCCCAAAATGACATGCATATGTGTGTGGGTCTCCTGTCTACATTTGGAAACCTACACCCACAAGGATGCCATGTTGGAACACAGACGCTGAGTCTGTGCAACCACCGTGTCTCAATAGGCATGAGCGGGACTGCCGGCACAGGGATACACAGAACACCTGTTTATCCACATTCAGTTAAACGCGGTACTGCATGGGCATTTAGCATTGTGAATGAGGCTTAACCGCACTTTGCTTTTTTTGTTTGCCAAGTGAGTTTGTATATAACTCCTTGAAACAGAATCCTGGCTCACATATACAACATGTAGTGAGTATAAGGCAGGATGCAATGTCTAGAGTTTGCCAGGAGGGGACAGAGTTGTACTCACAGGATTTCCTGTTTGCTCTTGATCTTTTGCGCTCTTTTGGAGCCACCACCCTCGGGTTGGGGTTCTGTGTCACGGATTGCACGAGTCTATCCATAATCTCATCAGAAGCATCTACAGGGGATGCCCCTGGCTCCTCCTTGTTCCCGGACAGGTCGGGTGGACTCGCACGGCCCAAACCTAGAGAAATAATACAGGGGTGAGAGAAGGTACAGAAAAAAACAAAAAAACAACAGTAGCGGAGATAGTATAATCTATAGTAAAACCAGTCATTTATTAAACATTGTAATTCAGGTGACTAAAAATGTATGCCTGGCCAAAAAAAAAAAAAAATATGACGTGCATCTCTACAATAAATGTACATTTCCCTGTTTTATCTCTTTGAAATACTGCAAAATACCCATTAATCTCCCAGAACTCCAATAAACTCCCTGTTTTTAATCAATGATGAGGTCTCTGCTGCACTGAAGTCCCTTGCAGTGTTGCCAGCCCTGCATGTGTCTCCCCCCCCCCCCTGCTGGACTACAGAACACATCCCCTCATGTTATGGAAATTAGTGGGAGGTGTATTGAAGCAGGGGAGAAATCAAAATACTGGACAAAGAATTACTAGTACAAAAAAAAAATCCCATAGTTTGTAGACGCTATAGCTTTTGCGCAAACCAATCAATATACACTTATTGGTTTATTTTTGTAGCAAAATATATGTTGACCTAAATTGATGAAGGCATTAGATTTTTTTTACCTTATTTTTTGGATATGTTTTATATCAGAAAGTAAAAAAAAAAAAAAAATATATATATATTATATATATATTATATTTTTTTTTTTTTTTTTAATTGTCGGTCTTTTTTTATCTTGCAAAAAAAAAAAAAAAAAACACAGAGGTGATCAAATACCACCAAAATAAAGCTCGATTTGTGGGTGGGGGTGGGGGGAGTTGGGGGGAGAGTACAGCGTCACATAACCGTGCAATTGTCAGTTAAAGTAATGCAGTGTCGTGTCGCAAAAAGTTGCCTGGTCATGAGGGGGGGGGGGGGGGGTAAATATTCCAGACCTGAAGTAGTTAGCCACTTGCCGACCGCTGCACACCGATATACTTCGACACGATGGCAGAAGTGGGCAAATGGGCATACCTGTACGTCCCCTTTAATTGGTGGGTGCCGTGTACAGCGTGACCGTGCCCGCGATACCTGTGGACTCCATGTCTGACGGTCTCCCGGCGATTGTGTCACTGAGCTGCAGAACTGGGAGATGCCTTAACAAGCCATTTCCCCCATTCTGCCTTGTGACATGACAGAGTCACCGCTCTCTGTCACCGGGAGCAGTGATCGCTCTTCATGTGAGTTGTAGCCCATCCCCCCCCCCCATAGTTAGAATCACTACCTAGGACACACTTAACCCCTTGTGTCATGTGTCATTTACATAGTAATCAGTGCATTTTTATAGTACTGATCGCTGTATAAATGACAATGGTTTAAAAATGTGTCAAAAGTGTCCGATGTGTCCGCCATAAAGTCGCAGTCATGATAAAAATCGCAGCTTGCCGCCATTACTAAATTTTTTTTTTATAAAAATGCCATAAAACTATCCCCTCTTTTGGGCAAACCAATCAATATACACTTATTGCAGGGTTTTCTTACCAAAAATATGTAGAAGAATACATATCGGCCTAAACTGAGGAAATAAAAATCAGTTTTTTTATATTTCTTTTGGGGATATTTATTATAGCAAAAAAAGTAAAAATATTGAATTTTTTTTCTAAAATTGTCGCTCTTTTTTTTGTTTATAGCGCAAAAAATAAGAATCGCAGAGATGAATACCACTAAAAGAAAGCTCTATTTGTGGGGAAAAAGGGACGGCAAATTTGTTTGGGCGCAACTTCGCACGACCGCGCAATTGTCAGTTAAAACAAAGCAAAACGTGCTCTGGTCAGGAAGGGTGTCTTCCGGGCTGAATCGGTTAAAAAAAACATTTCAAAACAGGGGGCACGCTTTATGTCTGGAGGAAAAAAAGATTTAATCTCCAAGTACGGAAAGGTTTCTTCACAGTAAGAGCTGTGAAAATGTAGAATAGACTCCCTCCAGAGGTGGTTCTGGTCAGCTCAGTAGATTGCTTTAAGAAGGGGCCTGGATTCTTCCTAAATAAACGTAATATAACTGGGTACCTGACATTTATAGGTAAAGGAATCCAGGGAATATCAGATTGCCTCTCGGGGGATCAGGAAGGAATTTTTTTCCCTTGCTGTAGCAAATTGGATCATGCTCTGCTGGGGTTTTTTTCGCCTTCCTCTGGATCAACTGTGGGTGAAGGTTTTGTGTATATGGGATTGTACTTTTTTTATTTTATTTTTTTGTTGAACTAGACAGACTTGTGTCTTTTTTCAACCCCCAACTATGTAAACGAAAGGGATAGATGGACAATTCGTACTTCTGACACCTCTGCTCCTCCGCGTGTTTTGTTCTCCGCTGGAGGAGATCAGCATGTTGGTCATGTTCCTCGTGGCCTTCCTCCGAGGACTGCCGTCTTCAGCCTAGAACTGGTCATCGTTACATTGTTCTCTGTGGGGCTGGCCGCATTGGAGAACTTTGCAGTCTGTGAAAATAGAAAAAAAAATAAAAAATCAGAAAAATCTGCCGAAATATAAACAGTTAAAATAATACTAAAAGGCAAACCCTTTTTTATTTGAGTTTTGAATAGAGTAGAGAGGGATTAGGGCCCCCGTCAGTTTTTATAACTTTCTGTGTCACCATTAGGGCCACTCACCCTATTTGTCCTGTTTACCGTTATCATTGAAAGTGAAAGTAAAATAAATAAATAAATAATCACAAATTTGGGTTGGCCCCAGAAAAAGTAACGGGGGGGGGGATTAAAACAAGTAAATATGATAAGGGAAAGGTTCCCCCAGGGTTTTTTTTTTATTTTTTTTAGCAGCAAGGTTAATAATATCAGGGAATGAATAAGTTAAAAGAAAATTCTTTATTGAAAGGTTGGCATAGCATAGACATCTAGCAGTTATAATATAAGCTCTAGTAAGGAGATATGATACCATTCCAAATACAGAAAGTGCAAACACAAGAACCCTTACGTTAGAGAGTCTGTCGTAATAAATCACCAACGCGTTTCGACCTACATTCCCTGATATCATAAACCTTGCTGCTAAACCCACCCCCCCCCCCCCCGGGGGAACCTTTCCGATATTGTATTCATTTGGGGTGTGCAGCACCAATATCCCTGTGTCTTTCTAATGCTAGATAAGTAAATAATTATATACTTTCATATGTATTTACTAATGCTAGCAGCATAAGCATTTAAAATTGTCAATGCTGACTGAGTTGTGTGAAGTTCCACTTTAATTTGCAGGAATTTCTTATCTTTTCCTGTTTTGTCTATGAGACTAGAAATGAAGGTAAATTTCCCCAATAGGACTCAGAGGACAAAAAAAAAAAAATGGTAGGGGTTATAAAGAACCACCCCCCCCCCCTTCCTCTTTCTCTACCCATAATAAACAAAAAGTATTGCCTATTAGTTCTATTAAAAGGATTAATTCACCTTTTGCAATATGGTACAATTTCCCACCCATTAAGGTTATACATGTAAAATGTTCCAGCACTGTCCTCAGTGTGACAGCCAGCGGGCGGGGGATCTTCTCCCTGCACCCACGGTCACTTTTATTTAAAAGAGTGCGGCTAAGGAAGGCTCCAACCACACAGCTGCATCATTCATTCACAATTTCCTTTGAATTCATGAACTACAACTACCATTATCCACTGTGGCTGACAGCTTGCAGTTCTGAATGAACTGCAAGGCCGCTGATGAGCGCAGTCGCAGGTCATTCACAAGCCTCTGCAGCTTTTCAAACTGACAAGAAACATACAGAAAGCTGCAGGGCTTGTCTGCAGAAGCCTGACATTGAACCCACTGATCACGGATGCAAAGCTTTCCAAAGCTCCAGTCTACTCTATTTAAATCACTATCCCCAGTGTCCTGTCAGTTTTAGTAATGTAACAAAAAAAAAATGTAAATGACTCATACAAAAGAATAAATAAAAATATAACCTACAGTAAATCCTGCAGGAAAAAAAATAAATGCAATTTTTTTCCTGCAAAAATATGTGCATTTATATTAAGTGATATTTCCTTTTAAGTATTATTTCTTCCAATCCAACAGTGTTTGGGAGAATACTTGGCCTGTCTCTTAGTTCTTGCCATTTTCCCACCCCCTGTGTGTCACCCTAAGTGCGGCCTCTTGTAGGCCTTCATCTTTTGACCCATATTTTGGTAGCCTATGGGCGCAGCAATCAGGAGGTTTCTTTCCACCCCGTGATTGGTAAATATATTTGAGTTATCTATAAATGTGTTAAAATTCAATATACAGATTATATTTCTTGTTTGTTGATATTTTTTGGTCTTTATATGTTTCCATTACTATATATATATATATATATATATATATATATATATATATATATATATATATATACATACACACACACACACACACACACACACACACACACACACACACACACACACACACATACATACACTTTCTTTCTCTAGAGTTTTTTTTTTACTTGCTCCCCCCAAAAGAAGACCTCTACTGAAAAAGGTCGAAACTCGTCGGGATCCTTCAGTATGATTTACAATACTTATATCATGCTATGTTTTTTCCTCCTTGTACTCAATGGCTGTTAATTTTATGTACATGTAATAGCTTTACCCATAGAACTCATGTTTTGATTGTTATGATTTTTTTCTTAAATAAAATAATATTTGTATGAACTGTGAAGTTGAGTCATGGATTGTGGACACTAACTAGTGTCGGGTGATTGCATATAGTGTATACCACATTTACCACTGACTAATGCAGAGCTGCAATGCGAGAAGATCAGCTAAAAGTAGTTGGATCTGTATGTGCGTTATAATTAAACGAAATAAGTCGATTAAAAAAAAATATATATATATATATATATTGATGAAATAAACACAAAAATTTTAATCAGTAACAGCCCTACTATTTTCTAATATGTGCATTTATTATTTTGTCTGGAAAGGTGAACAATTGTTATTATCCTTGAAATCCATCAGTGTGTAGTGCATAAACTCATCCACAAGATGGCGGTATTGCACCATATAATGGTCCAGCTGCATAGAACCTTTCCACACACAGGGTATAAAATGTTACTGGGATAAAGTCATGTTACTGGTTCTGCACTGCGGGGTTACCTCTGTGATCATCCTCCCTCTCGTCTTGTTGCGCTCTCGATAAGCCGCTCGCTTCTGCTTTTGCTGTAAGACTCTTTCGCGGGTGGTTCTGTACTCTAGAGCAAATTCGCTAATAATCCTGCAGAAACGGGTAATCTTCATATCCCGGGCGGCTGAATACGGGTACCCCAGATACAAGAGAATTGAGCGGAACCTGAAGAGGGAACACGTGGTCTAAAATTATTAAACAACCCACAGAAACGAACCCGATACCTTAAATACCATAATAATATGTTTAAAAGGGAAAGTAGTTAGACGCCCACTGGCTGCAGAAAAACAATTTGTGCAATGCGGTCATATAATAAAAAACATAATATAATATATATATATATATATATTATATATATATATATAGTAACATATGAAAACTGCATTCTTTCACCACCTGAGAAGAAACAGCCAGATTGCTGATCTGTGCACAGAGCCCTGCGTGTTTGTAAACACAAGGCTCTGTGCTGTGATTGGCTACATAGCTAGGACCTGCAGACAAAATCCCGCGGTAGCCAGCGACAGCGCAGGAGCACCCCTAGCCTGGAACAGCTGGACGACATATATGTACGTGATCCAGCCTGCTCGTAGTAAATGTACTGTGGGTGGGTGGGCACTGGTAATGGAGTCGCTATGTCACTTATGTTGAATTCTTTTGGGGGTGCTGTATGTACAGACTGAGGAGATCTCTGGTCTGACTGTCTGAGGATTCTGCGGTGTACGATCTGAGGATGACGATTTTGTCGGTGCAGCTCTTAAGGAAGTCGGTCATTTTGTTCTTAAGGCCGGGCTTCGTCTCGTGCTTGGCGATGACCTTCAGGCTGTCCCACGATTCCCGGCACCTCTTCTCCAGCTGAACCAGACTATCCGCAAGATCGTCAAAGTCACCTGGGTGGCACATGGGAAAAAGTACACGTCAACCGTCACCTATCAGAATTCCGCTAATTCCCCTGTTCCCTCGGAAACTTCTTCTGTATCAGAAGAAGTTGGGACACAAAGCAGGTCCAAGTGAAGAAACTTACTTTGGAGGAGCGGGTTATAGCTGCGATTTCCGAGTACAGATCTGTCGTGTCGGGAAACTTCTCGATGACTATATTGGACATGTGATGGAGCAGTGTTTGCCGGTGTACGGTGTCCTTCACCTCCGACACCTTCTCCAGGTAGCTGAGGTCAAAGCCCTTGGCCTAGAACAGGAGACAAGACAGGTTGATGCAACTGACGCATACAAGGATGAAAAACTCAAGTACAGGAAGTGTCGCAGAAAAAAATTGGAGGGGACATTGTCACAGAATATCACACTTCTATGTACATCTGTTTTATTGCACGATAACACAAATTGCTAATCAGCCATTCAGATGGCAGCAACTCGATGCATTTAGGCATCTAGATGTGGTGAAGATGACTTGCTGAAGTTCAAAACGAGCATCAGAATGAGGAAGAAAAGGGGATTTACAGGTTAATCCATGCACGCTATACAGCCTGGATGGACGAATCCCCCTACTGAGCTACTGTATTCTGACAGCTGCCAGTGGCAAACAGTGGCTGTATTGGATTACATGCAGCTGCTGTTCAGCCGGCAATTTTCCACCCAGCATGTTTGATTTTTGAATGAAAGGATGTTGTACAGGAGGGGGGGGGGGGGGGGTCGACTTTTAGCTGGATTATCAGGAACTGGTCAGCTTCACTCTACACCAGCCTTTCTCAACACAGAGGAACCCTTGAAATACCCATATTTATCGGCGTATAACACGCACTTTTTCCCCTTTAAAATCAGGGGAAAATCACGGGTGCATGTTATACGCCGATCCTCCGCCATTTTGGAGCCTTTGGGTGGCTTTCGGCCGCCTTCGGACCTTCTCGGTGGCTTTCGGTGGTTTTCAGCCGCCTTCAGCCCTTCTCGTCGGCCGAAAACCACCCAAAAGCTGACGAGAAGGGCCGAAGGCCGACGAGAAGGGCCGAAGGCGGCCAAGAACTACCGAGCGCCGCAAAAATGCACAGGACATCTCGGAGGCGCCATTTTTAAAAATAAAAGCTGCAAATGACACTGACAAGGGAACAAGGCTGCATTGATGGACAAGGCTGAAATGATGGACAGGCTGCAAATGACACTGACAAGGATTCAGATGGACACTGATAAGGCTGCATTGATGGGCATTTCAATGTAAGTTTTTTTTCCTTAAACTTCCCTCCTAAAAGTTTTTTTCCTTAAAATTCCCTCCTAAACTTGGGGTTATACGCCAATAAATACGGTAGCTCTCCGGGCTCGAGGAACCCCTGCTAAAAATTTGAAATCTACAACTCATGATACATTAGTGTGATGGTCAGTGGGAATAATGATCCTTACACTTATGGTCATTGGGAAGAATTACCTCCTTACAGATAGCTAAAAAGATCAATGGAGTCAGTGGGAACTTATCTGAGAGGCAGAAATGGCCCAATACTGAAGGAACCCCTAAGCAACCTCTGGAGGAACCCTGGTTGAGAATCACTGCTCTACACCATGGGTCTTCAAACTACGGCCCTCCAGTTGTTCAGGAACTTTAATTGCCATCATGCCTAGTCATGTCTGTGAATGTCAGAGTTTTACAATGCCTCATGGGATGTGTAGTTTTGCAACAGGTGGAGGGCCGTAGTTTGAGGATCCCTGCTCTACACACTTCTAGTATTTGATGGGACTTTAGACTCACAGAATTGTGTGTTGGGAAGGAAGAGAAGGGAGATCGTTGCCAAACATCACATGACCAGTATATATCGGGGGTTCAGCACTCTGGATGCCGTGGCATCTTATGCCACGTACACACGATCAGAATTTTGTTCGGAAAAAGCTCTGATGGTTTTCCCGAAGGAATTCCGACGGGATTTCACTCAAGCTGCCTTGCCTACACACCGTCACACCAAATTCCGACCGTCAAGAACGCGGTGACGTGCAACACGTACGACGGGGCTAGACAAAGGAAGTTCAATACCCAGTAGCCAATAGCATCCATCTCGTAGTTGAATCTGAGCATGAGTGAGTTTTTGCGCGTCGGAATTGCACACACATGATTGGAATTTCCGATGGAGAGTTTTTCCACTGGAAAAAATTGAGAACATGCTCTCAAATGTTTGCTGGCGGGGATTTGGCCAGCTAAATTCCGATGGAGCGTACACATGGTCAAATTTTTCGATGAAAAGCTCTCATCGGTCTTTTGCTGGCCAAAATTCCGATCGCGTGTACGCGGCATTAGAGTGGGTGGGACCAGGCTGCTAACGCCAGAATAGAACACGGGTAAGGGTTTTTTTTTGGCATTTCAGGTATTTTACAAAGCGAAGGATTTAGTGAAGATGTATTCTAAATTATTATTTTTTGCCCCTCTAAACATTCAAGGCTCTCCACAGGAAAATAACGGCTCCATTATAACTCTACAGGTATACAGGCGGGTAACACAAAGCGGCACGACTCACGCTTGAACCGTTGAGGAAGTTGCCGACTGCCAGCAGTGAGGCCAGGATGACTTTGAACGTCTTGTTCTTGGAAAGCTGCTCCATGCCCAGCTTCAAATCAAACAGCGGCTCTGCGATTTCCTAGGAGAAGACACACAAGGCAGACCGTTATTTATCAACGCTCCCATTTAGTCCGGTGTTTCCAAACCTCATTCCACGAGTACCTCCAACAGGCCATATTTTGAGAATTTCCCTTTCAAAAAATAGTTAGCAGAAATACCAAAAGCCATTGACATTTATTTAAAGCACCTGTGCAAGTGCCACCTGTGGCAATCTTTGGTGCAATTTGAGTGCCATACACTACAATGTTAAATTACAAGTCGCAAACAAGTCTCAAGGAAGTTCCCAGTAAGTCGCAAGGAAGTTCCCAGTAAGTCGCAAGGAAGTTCCCAGCAAGTCGCAAGGAAGTTCCCAGCAAGTCGCAAGGAAGTTCCCAGCAAGTCGCAAGGAAGTTCCCAGAAAGTCGCACGGAAGTCACAAGCAGGTGGCAAGGAAGTTAGAAGTTGCAGGACTTTGGGATCAGCGGAAAGTGGATTACCTTCTCCATGGTCTCGTAGTCCAATTTGAAGGCCCAGAGCTGGAGGCGAGAGGTCAGGCCGCTAATAGAGGAGAGGGTAAGGAGGAATTGTTCAGCCGATCCGAGAGGCGTATCAGGGTTCCCTATCTGAGCCTCCTGAATCTTCTGCTTCTCCTCCTCTGTTGGGACCATCGTCAGAATTTTCTGGCATAAACAAAATGAAATCGGCTAATTATACAATCTGGACAGAAGAACACAGGAGAGCTTGAGACATGCAAGAAGACTTTAACTGGATGTAAAATATGTCCGTAATTTACAATGTCGACTATAAATAAAATGATATCACAATGTGGAGCATGGAACTGATTCTAGCCATAGGGAACCATCTTGGTTCTACGGAGCCTCCAATATACAAGCAGATGAGCCTCATTTCCTTTGTAGGAGATGTTCGGTAAGTGAGCAGTCAGCTGCTGTGATCGGATTAACCTACCGACGTCACCAGCGTAGACAGCTACAAGATAAGCCGGGCCACAGAGGTGAACACAACAAGTCGGGTGTTTATCCCAACAAACCAGCTGCTCTGTGCTATAATGTGCAAGCGGCCATAACCGGTATTGATGGAGGAATGGGGATGATGTGTAAAAGTTGACCTGAACACAACAGTGAAGATTTGTTTTTGTTTTTTAAAGGAACTTGCCGAGCGGAACCCAAAAATCTATTTTTTGTCTTAAATGTCTCTGAAAAATTGTAGAGTGTTTTCAGTGCCTGGGCACTCCAGTTTTGTAGCCTCGTAGCTGTATAAGGTACCTTAAAAAAGTATTCATACCCCTTGAAATTTCCCACATTTTGTCATGTTACAACCAAAAAAAACGTAAATGTATTTTATTGGGATTTTATGTGATAGACCAACACAAAGTGGCACATAATTGTGAAGTGGAAGGAAAATGAAGCAGAAGCAGGGAGTTCCTTGCACTGCAGGTCCTCAGGTACAGCTTTCTCCTCAGCAAGGGGAACAAAAAGCAGCACATTAGTGAGATCGCCAAATTGCACTACAAATCTGGGGAGGCTGATGGGGGGCGGAGGTGCCTTAGATCAGTGGTCATCAACCCTGTCCTCAGGGCCCACTAACAGGCCAGGTTTTATGTATTACCTTGGGGGAGATGCAGACTAGAATACGGCAATCACTGAGCAGCAAACGATATCACCTGTGATGTATTTCAGTTATCTTGCAAACCTGGCCTGTTAGTGGGCCCTGAGGACAGGAGTTGATGACCACTGACTTAGAAGATCTAACACTGAAGATACAGTGTCTTGAAAAAGTATTCACACCCCGTGAATTTTTCCACACTTTGTCAAGTTTGTCAACCAAAAACGCTAATGTGTTTTGTTGGGATTTTATGTGATAGACCAACACAAAGTGGCACATAATTGTGAAGTGGAAGGAAAATGATAAATGGTTTGCAACATTTTTTTTACAAATAAACGTCTAAAAAGTGTAGTGCACATTTGTATTCAGCCCCCTTTACAGACACCCCTAACTAAAATCTAGTGGAACCAATTGCCTTCAGAAGTCACCTAATTAGTAAATTGAGTCCACCTGTGTGTAGTTATTGAATCTCAGTATAAATACAGCTGTTCCGTGAAGCCCTCAGAGGTTTGTTAGAGAACCTTAGTGAGCAAACAGCATCATGGAGGCCAAGGAACACACCAGACAGGTCAGGGATAAAGTTGTGGAGAAGTATAAAGCAGGGTTAGGTTAGAAAAAAAAATACCCCAAGCTTTGAACGTCTCACGGAGCTCTGTTCAATCCATCATCCGAAAATGCAAAGAGTATGGCACGACTGCCAACCTACCAAGACATGGCCGTCCACCTAAACTGACCAGCCGTGGCAAGGAGAGCATTCATTAGAGAAGCAGCCAAGAGGCCCATGGTAACTCTGGAGGAGCTGCAGGAACTGGGAGACTAGTCAGGATTGAGGAAAAGATGAATGGGGTTTTTTATTTTTTAATAAATCATAGATTTCAAACTTCTTTCATGTTGTCATTATGGGGGATTGTTTGTAGAATTTTGAGGAAAATAATTAATGGAATCCATTTTGGAATAAGGCTGTAACATAACAAAATGTGGAAAAAGTGAAGCGTTGTGAATACTTTCCGAATGCACTGTACCAGGATTATGAGCTACAGTCCTGATATTGTTCTTTTCAGCTGGCAATTCTCTTTTAGGTAAAAGTGATCCTAGCAGCTAAACAGCCACTGGATCAGTTAAACAGGTGGAGGTAAAGGCACCACCCTCCATCCCGACCGCGTTTACCGGGCTCTCCCATCCCATCAGGGAACCTGGTGAAAATGCAACCAGCGGCATCGGCTTTCCCGGACACAGTGAGAGGAATTGATGTTCTTCCTCCCACTGTATGACATCAGAAACTGAAAGCGATGAGGATTTTGTTGCATCTGGTTACAGTCTGTTGTAAATAAGCCATTCCGGCCTCTAAAAACATCTGATCAAAAATCTCAGTTTGATCAGATACTTTGGAGGCCAGAGGAGAGATCTGGGGTCTAATAGACCCCAGATCTCTCCATAAAGAGGACCTGTCAGAGCCCATGCTATCATAAGGGATGTTGCTCATTCTATGTGATATTAATGATCCCCAAAATAAAAAAAAAGTAAATAAAAAATAAATAAAAAAAAGATACAGTGAAAAAAAAAAGTAACAATAATAATTAAAAAAAAATAAAGAGCCCTTGTTCTCCCATTCAAATGTAGGTCCTGTATGCATATGTAAACAGTGATTGCACCACACATATGAGGTATCGCCACAAATACTAGAAGAGCAATCACTTTAGCGCCATTCCTCCCATGTAACTCTAAACTGGTAACCTGTAAAGGCTTTTAAAGTGTCGCCTATGGAGATTTTTGGGTAACGTAGTTTGCTGCCATTTCACAGGCATACACTATATAAAGCGTGACATGTTAGGCATCTATTATGCGTATCATCTTTTATGTTTTACCAAAAATTGTGTATTATATAAAAAATTAAAGTGTATTTTTCCCCGAAGATTAGCATTTAATAAACAACTGTACAAATATTGTGCGACATAAAAAATTTACCATTTTATTCTACAGCGTCTCCGATTTAAAAAAATATATATATAATGCTTGGAGGTTCTAAGTCATTTTCTAGCAAGAAAAAAAAAATGCAGATTTTTACATCTATGAAAGAAATGTCAGAATTGGCTGAGACTGGAACTAGTTAAATGAGCAACAATGAGTTTTTTTACTTTCAATTTGATCTGTTTCAAGTGTCTCTAAATCAAGCACAGCGGCTAAAGTTTAGAGAACTGAGGCAGAGCATCACGGAGTCACTGGTGTGTATTTAATCAGGCCTGTGCAGTGTAGCATCCTCTCCCCTCGTTCTGCATGACCAATCATATTCAGACTTGCAAAGCGGGTTTAATTCAGAGTCAGTAACTTTCTGTATAAAATAACAGGATGGGTACTCACCTCTATGCCTTCTTTGCTGATTGCATATTCGTCAAAATTCAAGATGGCCGTCTTGATGATGTGCACAGTGGGGAGGACGGTAAGGCCAATGTTAATGGCATTGCTCCTCTTGGGGTCCAGAACAACTAGAGTCTGCTTCTTTGCATCTACCCCTTTCTGTGGCAAGGAAAACAGAAATTGCTTAGACCGGTTCTCTTTTCACAAATTCAACTATTGACTAAAATAATCCGCTTTTGCTGCATGAGTCTGCATGTGTGGGTGCTTAACAGACAATGTGACATTGCTACTGGTCACCTGCAAGCCTCTTCTTACATCCTAAAGTGTCCTGCTGGCCACCCGTGCATTACAACCTGATTGTAAAATCTACTGTAGAACAACAGAGAAGAGCAGTAGCCTCTGTAATGTTTTTTAGAAACATAAGGCAAACACAAAAACCTAAAGAAGAACTATCATTACACTTTTTCTCAGAATTGATATGAATAGGACTGCCTGCACAGGGATGCATGGAATACCTGTGCATCCCCCCTTGCAGGTAAACATGGCCCTCACACTTGCATGCACTGTAGTGAATGAGGCCTTATACGTAATACTGTTATAACAATATAACAGGATATGGTGAGAGGGACCAAAAGGAACCAAATGCTCTCTACAGAAGCCACTCTAAAGATCTTCAAAAACTACCTAAAACTAGCTAAATATCTTCAAAGGCTTCCTAAAGATCTTTAAAAACCATCCTAAAGATCTTCAAACACTTTATCTCTACAAGATTTATTTTCATCAAAACACAATGGGCTTACTCCTCGTAGAAAAATGGATGAAATCACACCAATAGTTTCCTTATGCCTCTAGGTTTGCATTCATCTTACCCCCACACTTCCTAACTTTTTAAAGATCTTGAAAACCTTCCCAAAAATCTTCAAAACCTTCCCAAAAATCTTCAAAAACACCCCAAAAATCTTCAAAACACCCCAAAAATCTTCAAACACATCCCAACTTAACAAAGATTGTCAAAAGCTTCCTGACTTCCTAAAGATCATCAAAAACTTCCCAAAAATCGTCAAAAACTTCATAAAGAGCTTTAAAAATGTCCTAAAGATCTTCAAACACTTCCTAGAGATCTTCAAAAAAATTCCCAATTTCCCAAAGATCGTCAACAACTTCCAAAAACGTAATCTTTACAAGACTTATAGTCATCAAAAAACAATGGGCTTACTCCTCGAAGGAAAATGGGTGAAGCCATGCCATAATTTCCTTTAGCTCCTAGGTTTGCATGATTCCCCTCCCCACTTCCTAATGATCTTCAAAAACTGTATAAAGATCTTCAAAAACGACCCAAATATCGTCAAAGGCTTCCTAACTCCCTAAAGATCTTTAAAAACCATCCTAAAGATCTTCAAAGACTTTATCTCTACAACATTTATTTTCATCAAAACACAATGGGCTTACTCCTCATAGAAAAATGGATGAAATCACACCAATAGTTTCCTTATGCCTCTAGGTTTGCATGCATCTTACCCCCACACTTCCTAACTTTTTAAAGATCTTCAAAAACTCCCCAAAATCTTCAAAAACATTCTAAAGAGCTTAAAAAACATCCTAACTTACTAAAGATTGTCAAAAGCTTCCTAACTTCCTAAAGATCGTCAAAAACTTCCCAAAAATCTTCAAAAACTTCCTAAAGAGCTTTAAAAACGTCCTAAAGATCTTCAAACACTTCCTAGAGATCTTCAGAAAATTTCTAATTTCCCAAAGATCATCAGCAACTTCCAAAAACGTAACCTTTAGAAGACTTATAGTCATCAAAAAACAATGGGCTTACTACTCGAAGGAAAATGGGTGCCATAATTTCCTTATGCTCCAAGGTTTGCATGATTCCCCTCCCCACTTCCTACTGATCTTCAAAAACTGTCTAAAGATCTTCAAAAACAACCTAAATATCTTCAAAGGCATCCTAACTCCCTAAAGATCTTTAAAAACCTCCTAACTTCCTAAAGTTTGTCAAAAACATCATCTCAACAAAATTGAATTTAATCAAAAAACAACTGGCTTACTCCTTTCCTTACGCCTTTGCATGTATCTTTCTCCCCACTAACCTAAAATTAGACATACTCTTCACTTTTTGGATTGATGAGGGATTTCAGAGATGCAGAAACGTTCTGTTTTGACAAGACTCTGCTGTCCATTGCAGTCGAGACATATTATTGTAGATTGTATAAATCAGAGGAGTTCTTGTTTTTTTTTTTTTTTTTTTTTAAGTATACAGGTACATCTCGAAAAATGTTAATTTTATCAAAAAGTTAATCTATTTCAGTAATTCAATTCAAAAAGTGAAACTCATTATGTAGATTCATTACACACAGAGTGATATATTTCAAAGATTTCTTTCTTTTAATTTTGATGATTATGGCCTACAGCTAGTGAAAGCCCAAAACTCAGTATCTCAGAAAATTAGAATATTACATAAGACCAATAAATAAAAAAATAAAAAAAGGAGTTATCCCTGTTGCTTGTGCATCTTTTTCTACCACACTTTTTCCTTCCACTCAACTGTCTATTCTATTAATATGCTTGGATACAGCACTCTGAACAGCCAGCTTCTTTAGCAATGACCTTTTGTGACTTACCCTCCTTGTGGAGGGCGTCAATGACTGTCTTCTGGACAACTGTCAAGTCAGCAGTCTTCCCCATGATTGGGTAACCTACTGAACCTGACTGAGAGTCCTTTTAAAAGTTCAGGAAATCTTTACAGGTGTTTTGAGTCAATTAACTTAATTTATAGCATTTGCTTTATGTTTTTTCTGGATTTTTGGTTGATATTCTGTATCTCTCATTTAAAAAAATAAACAATATAAAAATTATAGACCCTTCATTTCTTTGTAAGTGGGCAAACATACAAAATCTGCAGGGGATCAAATAATTATTTTCCTCACTGTATGTCTGGTTGTTTATAAAATCCAGAATCTATTTTATTCAGATTCTTAGATCATAAGAAGCCAACGTATTTCGGGGGATCGAAGGCTCCTCCTTTATCATGGCTCAAGACTGTTGTACAAGGTATGTACTGAGCTGGACATTTTTTTCTGGTTGCACTGGAGCAAACCTCCATACAAAGTACAACTTCCTTAGTCACCTCTATGTTTCACCAGAAAGAGTTCCCCTTACTTACTGTGGTTGGGACAAAATCGCTGCAAAGTGAAAAGATACCCCTATTATACAGTTGTCACCAGAACAAGTTTATGGTAGACCACTCTCATCTTGTTCTGGTGACAATGGAACAATATTAAGGGTAAGGGTCCTTTCACACGGGGCGGATCAGTTCTGATCCGCCCCGTGGATATCCGTTTGCTCAGCGGGGATCACTCCGTCGATCCCCGCTGAGCAGGAAGAGGACAGGTCCGTCTCTGCACACTGTGCAGGGACAGACCTGTCACAGCGCCGCTCTCCCCTATGGGAGATCGGATGACGACGGATCGCAGTGCCCGTCGTCACCCGATCCGATCCGCAGACGGATGGAAAAATAGCTTTTTCCTCCGTCACACTTTTTCGGATCGGAGCGGGTCGGATGTCAGCGGACATGTCACCGCTGACATCCGACGCTCCATAGACCTCTATGGAGCACCCGTTCAGGTCGGCCTGAAAAACTGACCGGCGGACCTGAACGGAACGTCAGTGTGAAAGGGGCCTAAGTCTCCTCAGTTGGGACAAGCAGACTGCCACAACAACCTCCACAGATCTTTTAACCCTTCCACATTATATTTAAAAAAAAAAAGGTTTTGGCTTTCTATGCATTTTAAATATATAGTTTGGAGTTCTTGGTGCTTTTTTTACATGTTCGATTTACTTTACAGTTACCAGAGAAACCCACAAAATGGTGGCCACCTACACACAGACACCAACTCTTTGTTGCATAAATGTGAAAGAGGTGGGTAAAAAGATGGCTTCAACTCCTGTTTTCCACCTGTAGAGAACTCCTCAGACGTGTTTCGCTCTTTTCATGGCTTAATTGTAGATGACTTCAGTTCCTGTTCTCCACCTATAGAGAGCTCCTCAGATGCGTTTCGCCCCTTTCAGGGCTTAATCATAGATGCCTCTATGATTAAGCCCCGACAATGGGCAAACCACGTATGAAGAGTTCTCCACTGGTGGAGGACAGGATCTGAAGCCATTTATGATTAAGCCATGAAAAGGGCAGAATGCGTCAGAGGAGTTATCTACAAATGGCGAATAGGTGCTGAAACCATATTTTTGCCCATCTCATTTACATTTATGCAACAGGGGGTCGGGAACTGTGTGCAAACAGCCACCATTTTCTTGAAGTCTACTGGAGCATGACAACCGATGCTGTCCGTCTTGCACCTGTATTTTCACATGCTGATCCGACTGACACAGGTTTGGGCAGGGAATTCGAGAGCTACTATTTTCATTGTTTTGGGAAACCAGCTATGGTAACTTTCATCTCATATTCACCTTGGAAGTAACTAGCTCTTTGGCTTTGGATTCAAAAAGATGTTCAAGCTTCTCAGTGTCCACCATCACCTTATCCAGAGACTCCCACAAGGTGCCTTTGCCAAATTTCCCCCGACTCTGGCAGTCTGCCTCCTTCATCTCTTTCCAGAACAGTTTCACTGTCTTCCTCTTCTTATTAAATGCTGGTGCGATAGAGTCCATAGACATAGTACTGAAACTGGGTGGAGCCGGGGGCGGTGGTGGCAACTGTGGGCGTGCACCAGGTGGAGGTGGGGGGCACATAGGGGGTGGTGGGAGAGGTGAGGGAAAACCGGGGCACCCGCCAAATGGGGGTGGTGGAGGAGGGGGTGGCAGAGGAAATCCTGGAAGAGCTGGGGGAGAGGAATAGTTTGCCATGGATGGTCGGGAAGACAAAACAGATTCTGAGGCCTCAAAATCGAGAACGTCAAAGTCCTCCTCCTCACACAGGTCAGTAAAGTCCAAATCTTTAATCTTAAGCTCTGTCTGAGGCTGCGGTGGCGTCTTCTCCCACAGAGTTTCGGCCGGTTTCTTAAAGGGCGTCATAAGTGTTTTTTCGAGGTTCTTGGCATTAGTCTCTGCATCAATGCTGTACTGAGCTCGCACGCCTTTGCGCGGATCTGAGCCATTCTCAATGGGGACTTTGGTGGGAGAACTCTCGGCCTCGCATGGGTCAGTCCTCGGTGTAGGAGCTCTCCTGTCCCTTGGTGGTTTCCCTACGTCGTTTGCAGCAGCGTTCTTTGCATTGAGCAGTTCTGTGTCCAGGTCAGAGCTCTGCTTTTTGTTGAACATGTCCAGCATGAACTTCTTAGAGCTGCCTCGGTCTGTAGTAGGCGGAGGAACAGGGCTGACTAAAGAAGGAAGAATGGACATATTAAAGGATGACATTGGTTAGTAACATAAAAAACACAGAAGAAACACAAACTAAAAAGCCATTAACCTCCCAAACTTTGGCTTTAGATGCACTTTACACAGTCTGAGGTTAAAGTATCAGTCCACCTAATGCAGACATATCAACGTTTGGTAGATACTGGTGGGTTACACAATCTATTCTCCTTTGGTGCAACATTGGGACTAGGTTGTGAAATGTTAGGTGATGGGAGTTCTCATCTCTGCACAATATCTTCTGGGGTCGTTTATTCTTAATTATGGAGAATGCAACAGGTGGGACCATCAAAACTCCAAGTAAACCTACATTTGCATGGAATATCATATTAAAGACTAATCCCAACTTTCATTTAAAGAGGAAGTAAACCCTAATGGGTTTACTTCCTCTTTGATTCCCTGCAAAGGTAAAGCATAATGGACTACTGTGCATCGCATAGTAGTCCATTATGTGTCACTTACCTGACACAGGAGCCAGCGAAGTCACCGCTGTCCCCTGTAGTTCCGAGCGTCCATCATCTTCGTGGGTCTCTGTGGGTCTCGCTCCTCCGGCACTGTGATTCGCTGGAGCAGCGATGACGTCACTCCCGCGCATGCACACGGGAGCCGACACTCGCAGCATATCGCCGCGATCTGCGGCTTACCCAGTACGCCTGCGCGCCGCTGTCTACGGTGCATGCGCGGAATTCAAGGCTTCCTCTAATTGGCTAAAGTGGAGATTGTGATATCTGCCCGCCTCTCCTCCTCAGCCAATCAGAGGAAGCACTGTATTCGTTCATAAAATGCAAAGCTTCCTGTGAGTGGCTGAGCATTACTCAACCCAACTCAAGTTCTGGGATAGATCGCAAAGTCCCCATGCTGCTGCCAGAACACAGCGCTGTATAATGTACATGAAGTGAATGCTACATACAATTTATACACTGCCAAACAGTGAGTGCATGTATTATTGAAAGTTAAATGAAGGCTGGAGTTAGGCTTTAAGCCTTCACTGTGTGTAAGTGCCAAACAATAACCTTGGAGAAGTGTGAATGGGGGGGGGGGGGGGGGTGCTGGATTCTAAATTCTTATGAACTTGTGGTGTGGAGCAGAGCCTACTAAATACATCACAATGACTCTGCTTAGGTAGCTCTCAGAGCACAAGAAGGCCTCTGGGAGGTACCTCAGATGAAGACCGCCAAGGTATTTTGGAAGAGGAGTACCATTCCAAAGATCAAGAATTCAAGAGAGCCTACTATACCGATATTTTGACTTACTTTGAATTTGATATCAACATATTAGTACAGTATGTTTAGTAGCACATCAAGCCCTTTTGAAGGGCACCCTTAAAAACTCAAAAATGAGCTTGAACTCAATCTCTGGTATGGCGCTCTCTTCCAAAACTTCTTTAGCAATGGATTCAGTCTGTGAGCTGTGGCTCATCTCAAAATACGGTAAGTGTTGCGTCTGAGTAAGTGACGGGTTGATGGTATTTCTTGCCTGGCTCTGATTCGGGTTCCTCTTTCTCTTCTTCTCGTTCCTCCCTCTCCAAGGTGCTGCTGGCAGAGGAATCGCTGGACCCAGAACACAGCTCTTTCTCATTGACACTTTCATTTTTCTCTTCCTTCTCACTGAGATCTCCCTTTCCTGTGTCCAACAGAGGGGGGGGGGAATCAATACACACTCGCCCAAGGGGCAGAGGAGAAGCCATGCTCATAGGGGGCACAGGGTGCATGCAAATCCCAGGCAGGGAGCGGAATATAAGGACTTGTCTACCGATCTATGGATGGATGAGGGTGGGTGGTGAGGGGACATGCATATGGGATAACAATTAATGGGAAGGGCCTAGACTACACCAAGACTACTATGATAAAAATCAATAGTTTAGTAGATCAGATGCAAACATGCATGAATTGAGCACAGGTCAAATACAGTATTTTCCAGCCATGCAATGTTATATTCTGTGTATGAGTAACTCTATTCATCACAATGAAACACATGTCAAAGGGAAACTATTACTTCTGAGAATTTATATCCACCTTTTTTTTTTATCAGTGTCGATGGCCGTGGTGTTGCAGATCTGCACTGAAACAGGAGGCAGGCTTCCGGTGAAGTCATTTTTGGAAGAACAGGACTTCCTTTGGTCCTAACTGGACAAAATGGTCTTCTCTAACTCTAGAGCCCCATTGGCATCATCATAAAATTGCGGCATGGACCTCAGATAGCCATGCATGCCTTGCATCTAGAACTTCTGTTTGCAAAAATTACTAAATGTACAACCTTTGTACTGGGTCAGTATAGTCACCCTGACATCTAGAACGTATACACACACACACACACACACACACACACACACAACATGACCATCGTGGCTTTTATTACTTTTTTTTTTTTGTAAAGGTGAAAGCGCAGCCACATTTTTTATTTTTTTTAATAAAATGGCTGCCTCCAACTCTAGTATTCAACTTGTACAGGAATTACACAACTAAATGACTTCTTGTACGGATATAAAGATACAACCTGGCTGTATCAATCTCTAGAACAGTGGTCTCAAAAACTGTGGCACAGGGACCAGATGCTTCCCCTTATCTGGCATTATTTCTGCCACTGACACCAGCAATGAGGCACTATCCCTCCTCCCACTCGTACCAACGATATCAATGATGGGGCACCATTCCTCCCACTGACACCAATGATGGGACACTATTCCTCCCATTGACACAAATGATGGGGAACTGTTCCTCCCACTGACACCAATGATGGGACAATATTGCTCCCACCGACACCAATGATGGGACAATATTGCTCCCACCGACACCAATGATGGGGCACTATTGCTCCCACCGACACCAATGATGGGGCACTATTGCTCCCACCGACACCAATGATGGGGCACTATTGCTCCCACCGACACCAATGATGGGGCACTATTGCTCCCACCGACACCAATGATGGGGCACTATTGCTCCCACCGAAACCAATGATGGGGATTTATTCCTCCCACTGACACCAATGATGGGACACTATTCCTCCCACTGATACCAATGATAGAACACTATTCCTCCCACTGACACCAGTGATGGGGCACCATTCTTCCCGCTGACACCAATGATGGGACACTATTGCTCCCACCGACACCAATGATGGAGCACTATTCCTTCCACTGATACCAATGATGGGCACTATTCCTTCCACTGACAACAATGATGGAGCACTATTCCTCCCGCTGACACCAATGATGGGACACTATTGCTCCCACCGACACCAATGATGGGGCACTATTCCTTCCACGGATACCAATGATGGGCACTATTCCTTCCACTGACAACAATGATGGGGCACTATTCCTCCCACTGACACCAATGATGGAACACTATTCCTCCCACTGACACCAGTGATGGGGCACCATTCCTCCCGCTGACACCAATGATGGGACACTATTGCTCCCACCGACACCAATGATGGGGCACTATTCCTTCCACTGATACCAATGATGGGCACTATTCCTTCCACTGACACCAATGATGGGGCACTATTCCTTCCACTGATACCAATGATGGAGCACTATTCCTCCCACTGACACCAATGATGGGGCACTATTCCTCCCACTGACACCAATGATGGGACACTATTCCTCCCACTGACACCAATGAGGAGGCATTATTTCTCCCACTGATACCAATGATGGAGCACTATTCTTCCCACTAACACCAATGATGGGGCACTATTGCTTCCACCGACACCAAAGATGGGGTGCTATTCCTCCCAGTAACAACAATGGTGCACCATTCCTACTACATAGAGCAAATTAATTTGAAAAATAGTAACTACAATTGGCAAGTACAAATCAACAAGATTTTATGGATACAGCATAATAGGATAGAATTCCCAACATGTTTCACCCATATCAGGCTTCTTCAGGGTATGCTGTCCAACTAGAGGTACAAGCCTTCTGGGTCTCTTGAAATATTGGTCAAATCACTAAAGGGTCACAGGTGTCTATCTGTGGCCAGAGAACCATGTGCTAAAGGTGTGATTATAGGGGGCATTCAAGGACCGAAAAAACGTTCTGCAGTGGACTCAATACCAAGGGACGAATGCTGTCGAAAACCGCCAGTACTTATTGATAAGACTGGCATTTAACGACAGCATGTATGTGTCCCTGGGTTCCAGCAGCCGTGGTTTTACGAGTGTTTCGCAATATGAGCTGTATTTATTTATTTTTTTAAATCTCGACTCGATTTGCGAGTGTTGTCTCGCAAGACGAGCAGGATTCAAGCCTCTGGGGTGTGCAGTAACGCATGTGGCAAGAGGTGGGGGGAGGGGGCACCGGAGATATTTCCAAGTGTCTTCACAGCTGCATAGTTTCCCTTTACATGGTATAAGGCGAGTATGTGAGCATCCACAGCCATACCTTCATTCTGCTCACTGCCGTCCTCCGGCTGTTCGCCTGCCGACTCCTCTTCTTCTTCCTCGTTGCTGCCATTTCGCACGGCTTCCGCCAACATCTCCTGCCTTCCTTTGGACAAGGCGGACATTTTCTCCAGCTCGGTGGCCGCCAGATTCTCCAGGAAACGGTTTCTAAAGTGAAAATACACATCGGTTATTTAACCTGGTAGGATTGCAAAAAAAATAAAAAATATCTGGAATCATTGAAAATAACCCAGTAAAATTTAAAGGACTGAAAATGCCTAAAAGAAAAATGTAAATTACCGGAAAAAAAAGTGAGCATCACAAATATATTTGTAAAATTCCCCATGTTAACACAGAAAACAAAGTACCTAACAAGTAGGACATTCAGCTGTGTAAACCTCTGCCACAGGTCCAGTAAAAACCCAACAGAGGTTCTAATATTTGCCCTATATCTGATTACACTTTGGGGGTCTATACAGATATCTTCGGCATTCACATAGGCCCAAACAATGACCACTGTATTGTTTGTGATATGATTATGCTCTATGATCATCAGCTCCATCCAGTGGCCAAAATGCAGTATCTTTCTAAAATACCTCAATGAAAATAAAAATTGCGAATTAAAGCCACTAGATGGCGCTTACGATCATAGGAGATAATCATATTACAAACAGCATGGTGATAATTTGTTTGGCATATGCATACTTGCATTGATCCAAGCTGGACCAATGTAACTATATACAATAAAATACCCGGAGTTTAGCTTTAATTATGAATCGTTTTAATAAAAGAAAACATTTTAAACATCTGTGCCTACTTCATCAGGGCCACGTGGGGCAGTGACAATGAGCATTAGTGTGAAATGAAGTACAAGACCTAAAACGGGAGTGCTGGATAACAAAACTAAAATGGATACTGTAGACATGTCACTGGAGAAGTGATCGAGGGGGTGTACATCTCACCTAGGTTGCTACACAGTGTGAGATGGTAAATCCAGGATGGATCAGTTTCTCAGCAGCGATATGCTGCTGAGTTGTTATTTAATTTTGCCGGGCCTGGGTTTATATGGAATGGCAGGTAGGTTTGGTAGAGGGACCTGTCATTCCACATCCCCCGATCCAGTTCTGGGTTTGGGATCAGGTGAGCTTGGATCCTAATTAGCCTGGGAAGCTAAAGGCTCTGTAGGGTCTGCAGGTGATTGCTTCTCAGCCAGGGAATGAACAATCTGTGTGTTGAAGGAAGCTGCAAGCACAGCCACTGCTGGAGCTAAAACTCACCCTGCGATATCCAGGCGAAAGACGCTGTGTTTGTAAGTGTCAGATAGGTGAGCAGAACCTGTTAGTAAGCGCCCAGCCGGGCTAGGACTTTTATTTTTGTTGTACTTAGAAAGCACGGTGTTGCTGTATATTTTGTTTGCTGGACTGTTTGTACCACGAATAAACGCCAAGATCTGCTTTATCAAATTCCAAGTCTGCTGTGAACTGTGTCCAAACACACCCTACCCCGGGAAGATCCCTTACAATTGGTGGAGGTAGCGGGCAACGCGGTTGCTAGGGGCAACGGTGTGGACAGACTTGGCTACAGCTGCTGATGTCCTGGGTGAAAGCTGCAACTACACTCCAAAAACAGTCCAGCAACATGGAGGAGATGCTGAAGCAGTTTATGCAAGTGAGTTTGCAACAACAGCAGGCTCAAACAGAGGCCAATAGACGACATGAACAGTCCATGGCTGCACAACAGCAGGCTCAGACAGAGGTCAATAGACGACATGAACAGTCCATGGCTGAACAACAGCAGATGATCGCTGCACAACAGCAGGCTCAGATAGAGGCCAATAGACGACATGAACAGTCCATGGCTGCACAACAACAACTTATTGAGCACCTGATAGCAAATCGAGAGGCGCCTGTGGTGATGGGAGCCGCTCCAGAGATTTTTTCTGGGAGAAGGACTGTGCAGAAAGCGCTGCAAAAGATGACTGCTGAGGACGATGTTGAGGCCTATCTAACAGTATTTGAGCGCGTGGCTGAGCGAGAGAAGTTACCAGCCGCTGAGTGGGCAGAGGTAATTGCGCCCTATTTAACAGGTGAACCTCAAAAGGCCTACTATGACCTCAGTGAGCAAGAGGTTAAGGACTATACTCGGCTAAAAGAGGAGATGCTTGCCCGACTAGGAGTTACTACTGCAGTCCGTGCCCGGAGGGTACGCAACTGGAGCTACAGTCTGGACAAATCAGCGAGGTCCCAGATGTATGACCTAATCCATTTGGCAAGAAAGTGGTTGGAGCCAGACACTTCTACTCCTGCACAAATCCTAGAGAAGGTCGTGATGGATCGCTACCTCCGAGCCCTTCCTACTGACTTGCAACGCTGGGTGGGACAAGGTGATCCTAAGAATGCAAACGAACTTGTCAACCTTGTGGAGAGGTTCCAGGCGACTGAGGACTACCTCCGTGATGTTCCTGCAGCATCTTCACCTCCCCGGAGCGCCAGATCTGTGCCGTCAGCTGGTAAGAGACTTCCATCTATTGGGGGAGTGTGGAGGGGTGCTGATGGGGGGAAAAGGGCTCAAGTGGTGTCTCAGGGACAAAAGACTGGTGATGGTCCCGGGTGGCTAAGGGGCTCTGAAAAGGACTCCTTGCCAAAGAGACCAGGCCCTATCCAGTGTTGGAGATGCCATGAGGCGGGACACGTGTCGGCCCATTGCCCTCTTACCTCTGAACCCATGGAATGTGACGCTAGCCGGCGTCAGTCGCTATTTGCGGAACCATCTTGTGCTGCAGTTCCTGGACTAGAGACTGAACCGCAAATCTGCGATATTACAATCAATGACTTTCCTGTTAAAGCGTTAATGGACTCAGGAAGCCTTGTAACCTTGGTGCATGCTAGCCTGGTGACTGGGGACTTAGAGTCTAAAAAGCATATGAGTGTTGTGTGCATACATGGTGATACAAAAATGTACCCTATAGTGCTGGCTAAAGTCGGGACTGAACAAGGCACCGTACAATATGAAGTGGGTGTGGTTAAAAACCTCATGCATAATGTAATATTGGGGCGAGATTTTCCATTATTCTGGGCTCTCTGGGAAAAAAGAAAAATCCCCAAAAGGAGTGAGGATACCTCTAAGGGGGTTGCCTTGTCCACTGTGAATGATAAAAGTGTACAGGATGAAAATGATTGTTTTCCTTTACAGGTCCTGGCTGGGGAGGAGGAGGCTCCTCCCACTGAGCAAAATATACTAGACTTAGAGGTGTCTAGAGATAATTTTGGGGCTGCACAATTACAGGACCCCACTCTCAAAAATGCGAGAGAGCAGGTTGCTGTAATGAATGGGGTACCTCAGGAACCAGATGCTGAAAAAAGATTTCCACATTTTTCGGTGACTAATGATCTTTTCTATAGGGTTACTAAGGTTAAGGATGAGATTGTGGAACAGCTTCTGGTACCTAAGCCGTACCGGCGTCAGGTGCTTGACATGGCACATAACCATGTTCTTGGGGGACACTTGGGGACTGACAAAACGCGAGAGAGGGTTCTCCAGAGGTTTTTTTGGCCGGCCATATATGATGACATTAAAAAATACTGTGAGTCGTGCCCCACATGTCAGGTTAGTGCCCCAGTGTCACATTTTCGCAGTCCTTTGGTTTCGCTCCCTATTATAGAGGTGCCTTTTGAGCGTATTGCCATGGATTTAGTGGGTCCCATTGTAAAGTCAGCTAGAGGACACCAGTATATTTTGGTAGTCCTGGATTATGCGACCCGCTATCCTGAGGCTGTACCCTTAAGAAACACTGCATCTAAAACAATTGCACGTGAGTTGTTTTATATGTTCTCTAGGACTGGGATCCCCAAAGAAATCCTAACTGACCAAGGTACGCCATTTATGTCGAAAGTAATGAAGGAATTATGCAGACTATTTAAAATCTCACACATCCGTACCTCTGTGTACCACCCCCAGACGGACGGATTGGTGGAGAGATTTAATAAAACTTTGAAACATATGTTGAAGAAAGTGGTGGCAAAAGATGGTCGTGACTGGGATCATTTATTACCCTACCTCATGTTTGCTATTAGGGAGGTGCCCCAAGCGTCCACAGGGTTCTCACCATTCGAGTTGGTCTATGGTCATCACCCTAGGGGTCTACTAGACATTGCAAAAGAGACATGGGAGAATGAGTCCACCCCATACAAGAGTGTTATTGAGCATGTAGCACAAATGCAGGACCGTATAGCCACTGTAATGCCCCTGGTAAGGGAACACCTCCAGAGAGCTCAAGAGGCCCAAAGTAGAATTTACAACCAGTCCGCAAGAATCAGGACATTCAACCCAGGCGATAGGGTCCTTATACTAGTCCCCACTGTTGAGAGTAAATTCTTGGCGAAGTGGCAAGGTCCTTATGAAATTGTTGAAAAGATCAGTGAGGTGAACTACAAGGTGCACCAACCAGGTAGAAGGAAGCCTTTCCAAGTTTATCACATAAACTTGATCAAGCCCTGGAAAGACAGGGAATCCTTGGGGGCGACAAATACTGTTAATAATTTGTCACAACCAATCCCTCCAGTCAAGGTAGGTGATACTCTATCAGTGTCACAGAAACAGGAGGCTCAGGAATTTTTACAGAAAAACAAAAACAAGTTCTCTGACCTCCCAGGGCGTACACACCTCATCCATCATCACATTGAAACTGAGCCTAGAAGCAGAGTAAACCTTAAGCCCTATAGGATACCCGAGGCACGTAGGGAAGCCGTATCTGCCGAGGTAAAACGTATGCTTGCTCTGGGGGTAATTGAGGTGTCACAGAGTGAATGGTCCAGCCCAATTGTGCTAATCCCAAAGCCCAATGGAACTTGGAGGTTCTGTAACGATTTCAGAAAGTTGAATGAGATCTCCAAGTTCGATGCGTATCCTATGCCCAGGGTAGATGAGTTGATTGAGAAGTTGGGTAACGCCAGGTACATAACCACCCTCGATCTCACAAAGGGCTATTGGCAGATTCCACTTTCTGACGAGGCTAAAGAGAAAACTGCTTTCTCCACCCCTGATGGGCTATTCCAGTATGTAGTGATGCCGTTCGGGTTACATGGAGCGCCTGCAACTTTCCAGAGGTTGATGGACTTGATTCTGCGACCACATCGTGATTACTCAGCCGCCTACCTCGATGATGTGGTCATTTTTAGCCCTGATTGGGAAAGTCACCTCTGTAAGGTACAGGCCGTGTTGGATGCCATAAGTGATGCAGGGTTGACCATAAATGCCGAGAAGTGTGCTCTAGCCCTAGAAGAGGCCAAATATCTGGGCTACATTGTTGGAAGAGGATTGGTTAGGCCACAGCTAAATAAAATTGAGGCAATACAGAATTGGCCTAGACCCCTGACAAGGAAACAGGTTAGAGCTTTCCTGGGTATTACGGGTTATTACCGTAGATTTGTGCCGAACTTTGCCTCAGTTGCTGCTCCGCTAACTGACTTGACAAAGGGCGGAAAGACAGCAATGGTCACGTGGACCCCAGAGGCCGAGGAGGCTTTCCAAAGCCTTAAGTCTGCCTTGTGCCAACCACCTGTGTTAGTCACCCCCGATTTCAGGCGAGAATTTCTGGTCCAGACAGATGCCTCTAACACAGGCTTAGGTGCAGTACTCTCACAAGTAGTGAATGGTGAGGAGCATCCGGTGACGTACTTGAGTAGAAAACTAACCCCGGCCGAGAAAAATTATGCCATTGTGGAGCGAGAATGTTTGGCAGTGAAGTGGGCCCTAGAATCTTTAAAGTATTACTTGCTAGGCAGGAAATTCAAGTTGGTGACAGACCATGCCCCCCTAACATGGATGAAGTTAAACAAGGAGAGAAATGCAAGAGTGACTAGATGGTTTCTCTCCCTACAAAACTTTAATTTCACTGTGGAACACAGGCCAGGGAAATTACAGGCAAATGCTGACGCATTGTCAAGGGTAAGTTGTCTGTGGGGACAAAAGGCTCAGCCCTCCGGTCTGAAAAAGAGGGGGGGGATATGTAGACATGTCACTGGAGAAGTGATCGAGGGGGTGTACATCTCACCTAGGTTGCTACACAGTGTGAGATGGTAAATCCAGGATGGATCAGTTTCTCAGCAGCGATATGCTGCTGAGTTGTTATTTAATTTTGCCGGGCCTGGGTTTATATGGAATGGCAGGTAGGTTTGGTAGAGGGACCTGTCATTCCACATCCCCCGATCCAGTTCTGGGTTTGGGATCAGGTGAGCTTGGATCCTAATTAGCCTGGGAAGCTAAAGGCTCTGCAGGGTCTGCAGGTGATTGCTTCTCAGCCAGGGAATGAACAATCTGTGTGTTGAAGGAAGCTGCAAGCACAGCCACTGCTGGAGCTAAAACTCACCCTGCGATATCCAGGCGAAAGACGCTGTGTTTGTAAGTGTCAGATAGGTGAGCAGAACCTGTTAGTAAGCGCCCAGCCGGGCTAGGACTTTTATTTTTGTTGTACTTAGAAAGCACGGTGTTGCTGTATATTTTGTTTGCTGGACTGTTTGTACCACGAATAAACGCCAAGATCTGCTTTATCAAATTCCAAGTCTGCTGTGAACTGTGTCCAAACACACCCTACCCCGGGAAGATCCCTTACAATACCTTACAGAGACATGAGCGTGAATCTCAGTGTGCCCTCCAAGGCAGAGAAGAGTCCAACCCACTGATTCTGCCACTTAGCCCTGATGAAGAGGGTTCAGATCCTCGAAATGCGTTGAATTGTTTTCTTTAAATGAATTTGTAATTAATTAGAACGAGAATTAGAATGTCCCCAAAAGTTTTGAGTGGTGCCTATATCTTCTGATAGTGTCGGGTGAGTCAAAAGCTGTCAGTAGGCTTCCCCCAACCATGTATAGAGAGGGGGGGGACCCCTCGCCATTTATTTATTTTTTGTATTGCTGGGCTACCAGCAAGAGCTTGCAGCCATGAAGTCCATTTAAATGTCATTTTTTTTCTTTACAAATGTCAGTTTTGCTTCAGCGGGTTCTATACACAGTACAGATGTGCCACTTTTCAGGCAGACTAAGGGGACCCCCATGCACTATATTTAAAGGAATTTTTCATTTTTATTGTTTGACTTTAACCATCCTTTAAATCACTGCTCTTTTAAAAAGTATCTTTGAAAAAAAATAAAAAAAGTTTTACATTGATACATGTCCCCCAAGGTAGTACCCGCAACCCCATACCCATTTTATGGCCATTAACTTGCATATAACCAGTGGGGGGGGGGGGGGGGGTGTTCGGCCCTTGAACGCCGGGAAAATTTTTCCTCCCCTCCTGTTCCCCTTTTGGTTTTGAATCTACAGACCCCAATGAAATCAGTCAGCCAGTTTTTTGGTCCGGTCATATTCAAATCACTCGGTAACAACAGAAAATACTGTTGGGCCATATATACAACTAGAAAAAAGGAAGCAGTTTATGAATTAAAGCGGGTAAATACACGGGCATGGCCGCGGTTTATACAGATACTTACTGGAACTTCTTCAGGATGGGTTTGTCCCCATAAGCATGATTATTCCTGTCATCCCTGCAGGAAGATCAGGTTAGCGGCTCTCAATAGACATATGACATGCCTACACTCCACACACTAATGGGTAAGTGACAAAAGCATGCGGCTTCACACCATAAATGTTATCTGTTAAAACAGGACAATATTCACAGAACCGAGCGGTGGTATGGCAACGGGGGAGCAAGCCGCGATGGCTCGGCAACGGGGGAGCAAGCCGCGATGGCTCGGCAACGGGGGAGCAAGCCGCGATGGCTCGGCAACGGGGGAGCAAGCCGCGATGGCTCGGCAACGGGGGAGCAAGCCGCGATGGCTCGGCAACGGGGGAGCAAGCCGCGATGGCTCGGCAACGGGGGAGCAAGCCGCGATGGCTCGGCAACGAGGGAGCAAGCCGCGATGGCTCGGCAACGAGGGAGCAAGCCGCGATGGCTCGGCAACGAGGGAGCAAGCCGCGATGGCTCGGCAACGAGGGAGCAAGCCGCGATGGCTCGGCAACGAGGGAGCAAGCCGCGATGGCTCGTCAACGGGGGAGCAAGCCGCGATAGCTCATCAACGGGGGAGCAAGCCGCGATGGCTCGTCAACGGGGGAGCAAGCCGCGATGGCTCCGCAACGGGGGCGCAACCTGCGATGGCTCCGCAACAGGGGCGCAAGCCGCGATGGCTCTGCAACAGGGGCACAAGCCGTGATGGCTCGGCATCAGGGGCGCAAGCCACGGTGGCTCTGCAACAGGGGTGGAAGCCCCGATGGCTCGGCCACAGGGGTGGAAGCCCCGATGGCTCAGTAACAGGGGTGAAAGCCATGATAGCTCAGCAACAGGAACGGAAACCTTGATGGCTTATTTCAGGGGTGGAAGTCATGATGGCTCGGCAACAGGTAGATATGAAAATGAAAACATCTATATAATAAACACAGTCACAGGACTGACACACAGACAAATATGAGTAAAATATTGCAGGCTTGTTAAACACCACAATCCAAATCTGATGTAACCACAAAAATGTATTAAGTCAAGATTGTTACAGATTTAAAGAACAGTCAATAAAGTTTTTGCTAACTTACGGAAAAAACTTGGAGGGAAATATGGATGCTAAAACTGCACCTCCTTCTAAAAAAGTGCCCGGCTGTCTTTGGTTTGAATACCTCTGAGTCACTGACCAAATATGCAGCCCGGGAACGTCAAAGTGAAGTCAGAACTCCCGACACGTGTTTTTTTTTTTTCAGTGTCTGTGGGTCAAACTACCAAAACCACTGGATCAGCATGAGAGTCAGGTAACTGCCATTTTTCTTAGAAGAGTTTGGCCTCTATACTTCTCCAGCACAGGTTCCCTTTTATTGAGTACACAGTGCCTAGTGCACTCTAGCAAAACCCAACCCATATTATCGGCACATCTTGCAGACCCATACACTTGTATGCAAATGAACCAATGAAGCCAGATTTCGGAGGAGCGGGACATATGCCTACTAACAGCCAGGTTAGTGGTTCTCTGTGGACATGTGACATTCCTACACTCCACTCACCAACGGCTGATTGCATTTGGTTTCCCTTCCAGTGTCATTGCTACTATAGAAGCTACATAAGGCCAACTTTTGGTTTCACATGGCTGATAAGATCTTACAACCTTCTCATCTTGGGTGTGAGAAGACTGGGCTTTGCCAGAACACACAGCTCATAAAGCACTGGATACTTGGCAAGAAAGTGAATGGTTCTCGCTAATTAGGACTTGCCAATGCAAAGCCACCTTTGAGGAACTACAAGTCTTAATCACGTGTAAAACTAGCAGCTCCTCTACAGCGGGACGTTGGCGGTTCTGCCCACTTATTACACGCGCTCTGATTATGACACCACAGGGACAACTAATGTGTTATAAATGTGTTATAAAACTACACACAATTCCATTTGTCGTAATAAAAACACACGCAGAGCCATAACAGAACTGTGGGATAAAAACAAGAGGCTGGTAGTACAGGGAATAACACCAAGTCCAGGGGGTTATACAATCTGAAGGCACTTACCTAACAGGATCAGTTTGGGGGACTCTGGAAAGAAAGGAATCAGAGAGAGGACAAGGAGACAGGGTTTAAGAATGAAAATTACAGAAAGAGAGGTAAAAGATAACTGCATCAGATATCGTACATCTATTTGTTACAGGCAAGGAGGACCCAAAAAACAATATGCTTTTCGTTCAGTAGAGAATAATAGCCACAGTTAGGCTATCTGTAGGGCAGCCATTTGCAACAAGGGTTCCACGGAATTCCAAGGTTCCTCCAGGGGTTGGAAGGAGTTCCTTGAGCTGTGACTAACTGAGCTCCCCATCTGATGATGCCTACATAGCTCCCGGGCCAAAGCCACTTGGCACAACCAGCGGCACTGCACCAATGATATTTTTGATTAGCTGTCCTTAACCTGGGATCTATGGAACCTTTGGGTTCTTCCAACAGTTGTTAGGGGTTCCTTGAGCCATGACCAATTGAGCATCCCATCTGATAGTGCCTGTATAACTCTGGAGCCAACACTACTTGGCAGAATCAGCAACATGACACCTATGGTCTTATGATCAGCCATTATCAAACAGGTTTCCTTCAGGGGTCCCTCAGAGGTTACTATGAGTTCCTTGAGTTTTGACTAAATGACCACCCATCAGATGGTGCCCACAAGGTTTCAGTGTCAACACAACTTGGCAGAACCAGTGGCGAGGCGCCAATTATATTTTTGATTAGCCATTCTTAACCAGGGTTCCATGGAATCCTTGGGTTCTTCCAAAAGTTGCTAGGAGTTCCTTAAGCCATGTTGATAGCCCCATCTGATTGTGCCTGCATAGTTTTGGTGCCAATGTCACTTGGCAGAACCAGCAACATGGCACCAATGATCTTTTTGATTAGTCATTCTCACCCAGGATTCCATGGAATCGTTGGGTTCCTCCAGAGGTTGTACAGAGTTCCTTGCGTTGTGACTAACAAACCCTTCCATCTGATGGTGCCTGCATAGGGGGCCTACAGCACTTGTCACAACCAGTGTCATGGGACCTATGATCTTTTTAATCAGGCATTCACAAACAGGATTCCTTCAGATGTGCTTTGAGCAGTTACTAATTGACTACCCATCAGATAGTGCCCGCAAAGTTCCAGAGCCAACATCACTTTGCAGAACCAGTGGCATTGTACCAATTATATTTTTGATCAGCCAATCTTAACCAGGGCTCCATGGAACCCTTGGGTTATTCCAGAAGTTGCTAGGGGTTACTTGAGCCATGACCAATTTACCACCCCATCTGATACTGCTTGCATAGTTCTAGTGCCAATGTCACTTGACAGAACCAGTGGCATGGCACCAATGATCCTCTTGATCAGCCATTCTCAACCAGGGTTCCTCCAGAGGTTGCTAGGGGTTCCTTTAACCTGTGAGCAGATGACCCGACCCCCCCCCCCCAAGCTGATGGTGCCAGCATAATTTCATAGCCATTACCACTTGGCAGAACCAGGATGGCACCATCTTTTTAGCTGCCAGTAAGGGTGGCATTCTGTCCACCACTGTAATGGAAGCATTTGTCCCACTGACTACAAATGTAAGGGACATTTTCTTCCCCACTGATCCCCTATCAATATGTTTAGGTAGGGGTTCCTGGAGGCCAGACAATTATTTAAAGAGTTCCACTGGATAGAAAGTTGAGAAAGCCTGCAGTAGGTCATAAAGAAATTTCATAGATAAGCCTAAGGGCCCACTTGCTTCGGCTTCAACATACATTAACGGCTAGTTTACACTTGCTTCAAAACAAGGTTTCGGACAATTTTTGTTAAAGCTCTCTGAACGCTAGTAAAAGCTCCTGCCAAATAAAATGGTTACCTTACAGTCCGGTTTACACCTTGCTTTTGCTTTGGCTTCAAAAATTATACCCTATGTAGCTTTAGTGGTGCTTCAAAGCCTCCATAGAAGTCTAAGGCAAAGCTCGCTTGAAGCCTCATTGAAGCCCCACCAAAGGCTCTTTGAAGCTCCACCAAAGGCTCATCAAAGCCTCATTAAAGCTCCACCAAAGCCTCATCGAAGCTACAGAGAAAAGCAAGGTATAAACAGGATGGTAAGCTAACCATTTTATTTAGTGACAGGGGCTGACTGGTGTTCCGGGAGCTTTAACAAAGCGTGTCCAAAGCCTTGTTTTGAAGCAAGTGTAAACTAGCCCTTAGTCACAGAGTGGTATTGTACAGAGAACATTGATGCAGTCACATTGCTCCCATCCGCAGAACAGTTCACACTCTGATGTCTCCACTATGGACAGACACAATGCTATTATTCATCTGGCCTATTATGCAGCTCATTACAAAAGCACTGGGCCAGTTACATCAGCCTTTGCGTCAGAGGAGCTTTAATCAAATATTCCCCTCCCGTCACACAATATTACCATTATAGAGAACGTCAATTCGTTTTATTGCTTTTTATATAAACTTGTAAAATAGATCAGGGCGAGATAAACTGTATCAATACCAGCGAATAGTTGAAAAAAAAAAAAAAGGAGATATTTCTAAACCTAGTCTTTCATTTTATGTGTTTTAAGGAGCATCCATACGTGCTCATTACATAGTCAGGCACCGCTTCCTGCTTTGCAGCGTGACACAATGGTTGTGCTTTACCTCTTCTTAGGGGTGTACACACTTTTGTTTCCAGCGGTTTAGACATTAATGGCTGTGTGTTGAGTTATTTTGAGGGGGCAGCAAATGTACACTGTTATACAAGCTGTACACTCACTACTTTACATTGTAGACAAGTGTCATTTCTTCAGTGTTGTCACATGAAAAGAGAATATTTACAAAAATGTGAGGGGTGTACTCACTTTTGTGAGATAATGTATATGGAGGGTTTAAAAAAGGCACTCATATTAGTTCATGTACCAGAGGAGCTTACAATCAAATGCCCCTTTCACAGTCACCAGTATTCATTACTACAGGTCTGACGTGTAAAAGGCTTAAAAAAAGACAAACCAGACAACTCTGCCCATGCACCAGAGGAGCTTGCAATCCAATGTCACTTTCACAGTTACTAGAGATCTGACATGTTTGCAGGATTTAAAAAAAAGACAATTAACCAGACACATCTACCCATGCAGCAGAGGAGCTTGCAATCTATTATCCATCCCACAAACAAATATCATAGATACAACCTATTTGGAGCATTTAACAAATACATTTAACCAATCGAAGCAGATTCATCGCACCAGAGGAGCTTGCAATCTAATGTCCAGTTTGAAGTCTCTAGTATTCATTACTATGCTAGATCTAACATAGTTGGAGGATTAAAAAAAGTCCATTAGCCAAACACATCTACCCATGCGCCAGAGGAGCTTGCAATCAAATGCTCCTTTTTCAGTCATATCATTCCTTACGATAGATCTGACCTATTTGGAGTAGGGTTGCACCGATACTAGTATCGGTATCGGTGCCGATACCGAGTATTTGCACAAGTATCAGTACGCATGCAAATGCACCGATACCTGAAACCCATACTTTCAGGCTCTGTTCTTTAAAGAGGAAGTAAACCCTTCCAAACAACTTGGACCTATAGGTAAGCCTAGATTAAGGCTTACCTGTAGGTCCAAGCAATATCTCCTAAACCTATATGGTTTAGGACATATTTGCCCGAAAATGGGCACCGCTGTCTACGGCGCATGCGCCGTAGACAGCGGCGCGCAGGCGCACTAAATGCGGCAAATCCAAGAATGGATTTGCCTAATTTGTCGACTCCCGTGCGCATGCGCGGGAGTGACGTAATCGCGGCTTCGCCGTATGACAGCGGCGGAGCTGCGAGGCGCGACTCCCGTGCGCATGCGCGGGAGTGACGTCATCGCGGTTGCGCCGCTGTGATTCGTCGGAGCTGCGAGACGCCACAAGCAACATGGATGCGGCGGACTACAGGGGACAGCGGCGACTTCGCTGGCTCCTGTGTCAGGTAAGTGACACATAATGAGCTACTATGCGATGCATAGTAGTCCATTATGCTTTACCTTTGCAGGGAAAAAAAGAGGAAGTAAACCCATCAGGGTTTACTTCCTCTTTAAGCTGTCAGTGGATCTCCCCAGTGTTAAAGAAGTCCAGTAATTGGAGCTGTCAAAAAAAAAAAGCAGCCAGCAATGTTTATTAACAACATTGCTCAGCCCTGAAACACTAAAATGAAAAGAAACATTGTTTTTTTTTTGTATCTTTCTGTTTCTTCATCTGCAGATCAAATAAATAAATGTTCCTCTGTTTAACCCCTTAATAGCCCTTAATTTACTCTAATCAGCTTTATTTAACTCCCTCTTCTCCTCCATTTAATTATTTTCCTCCTTTTTTTTTTCTTTTGTTCACATCTATTTTATAAACGATAAAAACTTTTTTTTTTGTTTTGCTTTGTTAGTGAATATTTTTACACATATATATTAACATATATTTACACGTTTCACATTGAAAAATCGCAAAATTAAAAAAAAACCTATTTCATTTGATTTGTAAATAACTTTTCAATGCTTTGTACCATCGCTCACAGCTGAAGTTAAAACAAAACCGCTGCGGTAGGTATCAGTAATCGGCGAGTACTAAAAAAAAAAAAAAAGAAAAAAAGTATCGGTACTCGTACTCATTGTAAAAATTTTTTTTTATCGGCGAATCCCTAATTTGGAGCATTTAAAAAATATATATTTAACCAGTTAAAGCAGTTCATTGCACCAAAGGAGCTTGCAATCTAATGCCCCTTGCATATCATTAATTACCGTGGAGAATAAAAAAAAAAAAAAAAGATATTTAACCACATCAAAGCAGTTCTTTGCACCAGATGAGCTTGCAATCTAATGCCCCTTGCATATCATTAATTGCTGTAGAGCATTTAAAAAAAAAGATACTTAACCGAATCAAAGCAGTTCTTTGCACCAGAGGAGCTTGCAATCTAATGCCCGTTGCATATCAATTACTGTATCGCATAAAAAAAAAAAGATTTTTACCGAATCAAAGCAGTTCTTTGCACCAGAGGAGCTTGCAATCTAATTCCTGTTGCATATCATTAATTACTGTAGAGCATTTAAAAAAAAGATATTTAACCAAATCAAAGCAGTTCTTTGCACCAGAGGAGCTTGCAATCTAGCCTCCCATGAACACACTTACTTTCATTGTTCAGAAAAAGTCAGCCAAGGAGCTTGCAATCTATCCTCCTAAATGCACACTTTGTGTACTTTGATTGTTTATAAAAACAAAGGGCGCGTTTTGCAACCCTATGCTGATGATTTTGCCCCAAATGTAAGAGATCAGACCACAGTTCTGCGATTCACAGAAGTACGAAGAGATGACGGCATGGTGTTTGTTGCAAAAGTCCGAGGGCGTCTATGTACTAAACATCTCTGAGTGTCCATGCCTCGGAGGACGTCTCTACAGGTGATATCCTACCCGACACATCCAGATTATCCCCCCCGCACAGCAGGACTCACCTTCACATCGTGTCCCGGGGCACAGGCTGAAAGCACAGGTCCTTCATGGAGAGGCCTGGGGAGAAAGCCTCAGCCATTGGCATGGAAACCAGGAGATGACAAAAGGCAGCCCTCTCCACCCCCCATCCCCCCTTTCTGGAGACTCACAAGAGCCCACCAACAAGAAGCGCTACAATTTACAGCCTTACAGGCCAGCTTTACACTTCCCCCACAAGGACACCAGGCAGGTACCATCGCCCTGGTCCGATCACCGCCCGGCACGGTTCAACCAACAACAAAAAAAAAGGGGGCGTAAAATCTACCCATGGGGCAGGAAAGCTATCTGATGGAGTCATTCGCATTGCACAAACGCATCGTCTCTGAGCTCTGTGCAGATTGCACAGAGAAACGCATTGGGGTGGATTTACTAAAGGCAAATAGACTGTGCACTCCGCAAGTGCAGTTGCTCCAGAGTTTAGTAAATGAGGTAAAGCTTCACTGTGCAAAGAATAGACAATCATGTGCGAGGAAAAAAAAAAACAGCATTTTTGCTGGAACGTGATTGGATGATAGAAATCAGCAGACCTTCCCCTCGGATCTGGAACAACTGAATTTGCAGTGCTGAGTCTTTAGTAAATCCACCTCATTGTGTGGTGGTGGTGGTCTGTATTCACCAATAAAGATCATTCACAAATGCAACACAGGGTCAGCCATGTCCGGGGGGGTACAGTCCTTATATGTTCTACAAGTATGGACTCTGCACAGTACCACTTCTCCTGTCCTGTATGCCGGGTGTAATTCTCTGTATCTATACTTATTCTGTATGTATGAATTCTGCACAGTACCACTTCTCTTGTCCTGTATGTTGGGTGTAATTCTCGGTATCTGTTCTTATTCTGTATGTATGGAATCTGCACAGTACCACTTCTATCCCATATGTCGAGTGTAATTCTCAGTATTTTTTCCGTACATTGGGTGTAAATCTCAGTATCTGCTCTTACTCTGTATTTATAAACACTACACAGTACCACTTCTCTTGCCCTGTATGCCGGCTGTAACTTTCTGTATTTTTTCTTATTCCCCATGTTTGGACTCTGCACAGTAGCACTTTTCTTGTCCTGTATACCGGGTGTAATTCTCCGTATCTGCTCTTATTCTGTATTTATGAACACTACACAGTACCACTTCTCTTGTCCTGTAGGCTGGGTGTAATTCTCAGTATCTGTTCTTATTCTGTATGTATGGACTCTGCACAGTACTACTTCTCTTGTTCTGTATGCTGGGTGTAATTCTCAATATCTGTTCTTATTCCACATGTATAGACTCTGCACAGCGCCACTTCTCTTGTCCTGTATTTCGGGTGCAATTCTCAGTATCTGCTCTTACTCTGTATTTATGAACACTGCACCGTAATACTTCTCTTGCCCTGTATGTCGGGTGAAATTCTCGGTTCGGTTCTTATTCTGTGTGTATGGACTGTGCACAGTGCCTTTTCTCTTACCCTGTATGCCTGGTGTAATTCTCAGTATCTGTTCTTATTCCGCATGTATGAACTCTGCACAGTGCCACTTCTCTTGTCCTGTATGCCGGGTGTAATTCTCGGTATCTGTTCTTATTCTGTATGTATGGACTCTGCACAGTACCACTTCTATCCTGTATGTTGAGTGTAATTCTCAGTATTTGTTCTGTATGCTGTGTGTAAATCCCAGTATCTGCTCTTGCTCTGTATTTATGAACACTGCACAGTATCACTTCTCTTGTCCTGTATGCTGGGTGTAATTCTCCGTATCTGTTCTTATTCTGTATGTATGGACTCTGCACAGTACTACTTCTCTTGTCCTGTATCCCAGGTGTAATTCTCAGTATTTGTTCTGTACGCTAAGTGTAAATCTCAGTATCTGCTCCTACTCTATTTATGAACACTGCACAGTACCACTTCCCTTGTACTGTACGCTGGGTGTAATTCTCGGTATCTGGTTTTGTGCCATACGCATTCACATTCAACGGCTGCAGGGTGTGGCTCCTACAGCCCTGCCTCCGCTCTCCATCAGAATATATACAAGGATAACAGCCGCACTCCAATCTCAGATCTTTTTGCTGAATTTAATTGACTTGCAACAAAGCGACTGCATACATCATCTCTTCACCTGAAACCACCTTCTCGACGCGTTTCACCACTCTTGGCTTGCTCACAAATATAGGAGAAGACTTCTTAGTGGACTTTCTGCTCTCCTGTGAGCTTTCATCATTACCACCTCTACTGTTGAATTCTTTATTATCATATAAAAGATATTAAAGACCCAGCAGGCACAGCGGGACCCTCTCATAGTGGCTGCGGCAGTTGTGAAAGATCTGGGGACCCTCGTGCAGCTACTTCACTGCCAGAGTCCCTGAGAAATGAAGGAATTGCTAAGACTGAACTCCAGGCAGACAGTTAAAACGCAAAACACACAGTGGAAATACCTAAACAATAAAATGTTTCCTATGCTAGAGCATTTATGATTCTGTTCAGCTGTCTTGTGATCCAGCCATATACCAAAATGAAGCAGAAGAGGGCGCCACCATCTAAGTGTAGACTATTTCAAATAGAGCAGAAGAGGGCGCCACCATCTAAGTGTAGACTATTTCAAATAGAGCAGAAGAGGGCGCCACCATCTAAGTGTAGACTATTTCAAATAGAGCAGATGAGGTGCTCCACCATATTTAAAATAGTTTACACTTAGATGGTGGCACGCTCAATCTGTTGACTGACTGCACTGTACAAAGCCATAGTGATGTCCCCGGCTCACAGCGCAGCCCCTTCCTTCTCCCAAATGTTTGTTTTTTTTCCTGCCTGGAGTATCGCTTTACCTCCCCAAATCAAATGTCAAAAACTGAAATATCAATCGGGGGCGTGTCAAAGGAAAAGAAGGGCCGCGCACCAATTATGTCACGCATTTCCCCCAAACAGCCATAATCATGAAGACACGAGTCTCCACGATTAAGCCTCCTTGGGGCGAAATGCGTTGAACTGGGGGGACCACAAGCAGGATCTCTCCATGATTAAGCCTCCTAAGTGAAATGTGTTGGAGCGGGGTGGATGACAAACAGGATGTCTCAATGATTAAGCCAGAGAGTGAAATGTGTTTGAGTGGGTGGATGATGGGTGGGAGGTCTCCAGGATTAAGCCTTCAAAGCGAAATGTGTTGAAGTGGGTGGATGACAAGCAGGGTGTCTCCATGATTAAGCCTTCTAAGTGAAATGTGTTAGAGAGGGTGGATGACAAACAGGATGTCTCAATTATTAAGCCTTTTGAGTGAAATGTGTTGGGAGTAGGTGGATGACAGGTGGGATGTCTCCATGATTAGGCCTTTTGAGTGAAATGTGTTGGAGCGGGTGAATGACAAACAGGATGTCTCAATGATTAAGCCTTTTGAGTGAAATGTGTTGGGAGTAGGTGGATGACAGGTGGGATGTCTCCATGATTAGGCCTTTTGAGTGAAATGTGTTGGAGCAAGTGGGTGACAGAAGGCTTAATCATAGAGACATCCACCTGCTCCAACACATTTCACACTCTGGCTTAATCATGGAGACATCCTGTTTGTCATCCACCCTCTCCAACACATTTCAATCAAAAGGCCTAATCATGGACACATCCCACCTGTCATCCACCCTCTCCAACAAATTTCACTTAGAAGACTTAATCATGGAGTCCTCCACCTAAGTGAAATGTATTGGCGCAGGTGAATGACAAACAGGATGTCTCTATGATTAAGCCTTTTTGGGTGAAACACGTTGAGTGGGTGAATAACAGGCGGGATCTTATGTAGTGGATCCGAGTTACCTAAATATGCTGATCTCAAGAACTGTGACATCATTGGCGTGCGCCCCTTTTCTTTTCCTTTGACACATTGTTACCAAATGAGGACATGCTCCTGGATGAGCATCCGATATACACCGGAGGATTAAGGAATTGTCGCAGTAGAGGTCATCAGTCGTCATACACAAAGTCACAGTAGAGGTCATCAGTCGTCATACACAAAGTCGCAGTGGAGGTCGTCAGTCCTCATACACAAAGTCGCAGTAGAGGTCATCAGTCGTCATACACAAAGTCGCAGTGGAGGTCATCAGTCGTCATACACAAAGGTCGCAGTGGAGGTCGTCAGTCGTCATACACAAAGTCACAGTAGAGGTCATCATTCGTCATACACAAAGTCGCAGTGGAGGTCGTCAGTCGTCATACACAAAGTCGCAGTGGAGGTCATCAGTCGTCATATACAAAGTCGCAGTGGAGGTCATCAGTCGTCATACACAAAGTCGCAGTGGAGGTCATCAGTCGTCATACACAAAGTCGCAGTAGAGGTCATCAGTCGTCATACACAAAGTCGCAGTAGAGGTCATCAGTCGTCATACACAAAGTCGCAGTGGAGGTCATCAGTCGTCATACACAAAGTCGCAGTAGAGGTCAGTCGTCATACACAAAGTCGCAGTAGAGGTCATCAGTCGTCATAAACAAAGTCACAGTATACAACTTACTTAAATATCCCCCGGTCTGTGACCACGGGCAAGTTGTCTGCCTCCGGGGTGGATTTAGACAGGGAAATGTTACAGCTGCTGCTGTGAGTGCCGACACTTTCCGGGCTCGACCTGCACACAAGGGAAAAGGGATTTTATGTTATATCGTTGCTTGTATTGACAGGTACAATACATACATTGTATGCAATAAAAATGTATATGTCAGACACAGACGTCTAAAGGAAGATCTCCCTGCAACAGTTCTATGAAATGAAAAAGTTAACAGTGCGATGCACCGGGATCGGCACACCGGCACCGCAGCGCACAGCAATGGCCATGCAATCAGTGCAGCTCATGTGAACCAGTTATAGGGACATGTCCACAACTGTCCCATAGGTGGCAGCACTGAATTGCTTAACGTGGTTGTAAACCTCAGACATGAAATATAAACAAAGCATATCCCTCTATAACAGGGATATGCAATTAGTGGACCTCCAGCTGTTGCAAAACTACAATTCCCATGAGGCTTCGCAAGACTCTGACAGCCACAAGCATGACACCCAAAGGCAGAGGCATGATGGGACTTGTAGTTTTGGAACAGCTGGAGGTCCGCTAACTGTATATCCCTGCTCTATAGTGTGTCTCAATCCAGAGCACTAAGCGTCATTTCTGTCTGCTGCCTCCTTCGTCTGCTATCAGCATGAATCCCTTCTGACACCAAAATATAAAAAGGTGACAGGGGAGGGAGCTCCAGCGCACAGCCTGTGATTGACAGCCTCGGCTGTGTCCCTGTGTGCTGAATGAAGGCGGGCGTCCCTTCCCTCCAATCAGCTCTCCCTGAGCTCTGCAGAGTGCAATTTCAGTTCTCCCCTCCCTGCTTTCTGAAAGATCGGACAAGCTTTATAAATTCTGGACTATGAATGATGGCAGAGAAGACCACAGATAAACTTATGTAGGAGGATTGGTTTAATCTCTGTGTATCACCAGAGGCCAGTCACTTCACTGGGCACCTCCTGGCCCTTTAAGAGGTTTCAGATGCCGGGAAACGGCGGTTTATGATTATGTGACCACCGTGATTGGCGGTCAAAGCGATCACATGATTGGAAAGCTCCCGATCGCAATAATCGATCGGGAGCTTTCCGTAAGCCGTCAGTAACCATGGCAGGAGTGCGCAGGGCGCGCACTCTCGGCGTGGCTGTCTCTGCTAATTGGTACCTAAATTTGGGCAATTCGGCGCCAAGGCCCACCCGCCGAGAAGCCGCGTATTTGTGTACTGTCGGCGCCTAACCACTTACGGAGCCCCGCCGCAGTTTTACGCCGGTACTTTGAAGAGTAATATCGATGTTATGGCAGCAGCTAGCGGCCATAACCCCAGTATCTTCTTCTTCAGCGGGCGGTCCGCTTTCAGATTAAAGTGGTCTCTGCAGCAGAGTCGCCGCAAGATCACTTTTATCGGCAGCGGGAGTGTGGGCCCCCTTCCTGCCGCGATACGGAGCCATCGGTAGTGTCAGAGGCGATCGGGTCTTTCTCCTGGCTAGACATGGAGACGAGTGAGGGGAAGATGGCCCCCACCCGTCTCCATATCATTGCAGGACGGGAGCGACGTCATAGCTCTTAAAGGGCCTTTTTCCTTTTATTTTTTTTCCCCAAATGACAAATTTTTTTATTATTTTATTATTAGTTTTTTATTGCATTTTAGTGTAAATATGAGATGTGCTTTATTTCTATTACATGGGATGTTTACATTCCTTGCAATAGGATTAAAAGTGACAATTTTTATTTTAAAGAACAGTGTAAAAATAAAAAGGTACAATAAATAAGAATTTTTTTTTTTTTTTTAATTTAACACGCCGTCCTGCCAAGCTCGCGCGCAGAAGCGAACGCATGCCTGAGTAGCGCTCGCATATGAAAACGGTGTTCAAAACACACCTGTGAGGCATCGCCGCGATCGGTAGAGCAAGAGCAATAATTCTAGCTCTAGATCTCCTCTGTAACTCAAAACATGCAACCTGTAGAATTTTTTAACCGTCGCCCATGGAGATTTTTAAGGGTAAAAGTTTGTTGCCATTCCACGAGCGGGGCGCAGTTTTGAAGTGTGACATGTTGGATATCAATTTGCTCGGTGTAACATCATCTTTCACAATATAAGAAAAAAATTGGGCTAACTCTAATGTGTGTTTTTTCCAACAAAAAAAAAGTGCGCTTGTAAGACCGCTGCAAAAATACGGTGTGACAGAAAGTATTGAAATGACCGCCATTTTATTCTCTAGGGTGTTAGAAAAAAAATATATAATGTTTGGGGGTTCTAAGAAATTTTCTAGCAAAAAAAAAGTTTTTAACTTGTAAACAACAAATCTCAGAAACAGGCTCGGCCCTTAAGTGGTTAAGGAAAGTAAAGAATACACTGTACAAGTTTTGTAAGTATGGAGGATTGGGATTGGAACGGTGCTAACAAAAAATATAAATAAAAATATATTAAAATTATAATTCTTTGTTATTAGTACAAATAGCATGCAGCAATCAAGCTATTGAAGTATTAATTAAAATCAAAAGCTGAGCACTTGTAGTACAGTGGGTTGCTGGTGGCCCAGAGAAGAAAAAAGTGGTCACAGATGAATGTTAGTTCCCAACATGTTTCGCCATTGATGGCTTCCTCGGGGGACAATGTGAATCCACCACACTTATAGCCCAACTCTAACAAAGAAATTAGAAATTAAAATAAATACACTGTACAAGGATAAGGGCAATCCCAGATCTAACCTCCTCTTCACTACGCATGCAGCTGTAGGCCCCCCCCCCACCCCTTGGTCCTGCCATATGCAGGATAGGTTGGACAGGTCAATCGTTTGCCACTTAGCGGCCATTAAGGGCTGTTTAAACTGCACATGTGCGCTCTCCTCCTTCTGTAGTTGCCCTCAGCTAAAGGAAAGCGCATATTGAATGCATGTTCAGGTTTCATAGTTAGTAAGGTTGAATAAAGACACCAGTCCATCCAGTTCAACCCGAGTGAGTGTCTACCCCTATCCCTGTACATTGCACACTCACATTGGTCCCTACCCTCAAGGAGCCCACAATCTAAGGTCCCCATTCATATACTGGGGCCAATTTTGGACAGAAGCGATTTAACCTACCTGCATGTCTTTGAAGTGTGGGAGGAAACCAGAGTACCCGGAGGAAACCCACGCAGGCACAGGGAGAACATGCAAATTCCAGGCAGGTAGTGTCGTGGTTGGGATTTTAACCAGTGACCCTTTTTACTGCTAGGTGAGAGTGCTAACCACCACACCACTGTGCCGCCCAGAGGTTTAATACTGAAAATGTGAACTTTGGACTGAATACCCCAGCAGGGTGATTTGCTGCTAGATTTCAGAGCCCCACAAAAGTCTACAGCAGACAAACACTTACAGTTCTGGTGAAGAGACATCAGGAGACTCGGCTTCTGGGCTCCTCTCTCCGGCACTAGGAGGGGGACTGGGGGGCTGAGAATTCTCCACCGGCGGCTGTTTGGGTGGTGAAGGCGGCACAATGCAGACCGTAGGCCTCTGCAAGTTGCTCGGTTTATAAGCAGACTGCACAGGGGTGGTGTTTTCCACAGGGGGCGCCGCTGGTGCAGTAACAGGCTTGGTTTTCGCCCACATTTCGGCACTGTTGCCCATGGACCGCCTCGGGCGCCGGACCTCTTCACCCCCTAACGAGTTCTTCCTTCGATCCTTCCGGGGGCCGCTGGAAGACTCCTCGCTGTTATCGTCCTCGAGTCTTAACGCGCTCTGCACAAAACACAGGAAGATCCGTAAATAACAGGCGCGGCATGCTGCTTAAAGTCAACCCGTAAGCCCCTTTCACAGTGCCGCGACATGAAAGTCATGCGATTTCAGGACATGCCTGTGTAAACTTGAGCTCTATGGACCTCAAGTCGCATCATAGTACAGGGACTACTTTGAAGTCGCACAGATATGAACGGTACTCACTGGAAATAATGGGGGTACGACTTGTCATGCGACTTTGCGGTCCCAAGTCGCAGGACAAGACGCACAAGTGTGAAAGGGGTCTAAACCATATTAAACATTTACCCTGGGTTCACACTAGTGCGGTGTGGGAACCAACGCGATTCCAACGCCGGTTCCCAAATCGCTCCTCTCCCCCAGGCAGTTGTGGGAACCGCTGAAGGTGTCTTAATGACACCCCTCAGTTTAGTTCACAGATCACAGTGTGAACTGTGAACAGTGTATTCGGATAACTCAGGTGCACTGCATAAGATCCCGCCTGTTAATCACCCACTCAACGTGTTTCACCCAAAAAGGCTTAATCATGGAGACATCCTGTTTGTCATCCACCCTCTCCAACATGAATAAGATCGCATATACACCTACATACACCCATGCGATCTGATTCTAGTGCAGGGGGAAAAACAAGTCCCTGCACATTGCTCAGAGATTACATGCGATCTGCACCTGCAGTGCGGGAGAGAATCACATGCGATCTCTGAGATCGTGCTTGCGTGAACCCGGACTTAAAAAGCAAAAGTCCTGCCTAAGAGCACACACCATAGATGTCCTCTATTACCAATGTACAGCAGACAAGGGTCAATGTAGGCAAAGCGGCATACTGATACTTAGCCCACAAGTGCCCACCTGCAGTGCCAACATGTACCCACCAGGGATGCCAATCAGTGCTCATCAGGGATGCCAATCAGTGTCCATCACTAATGCCTGCCAGTGCCTCATCAGTGCTGCCCATCAGTGACATCTATCAGTGCCCATCAGTGCTGCATATTAGTGCCTCATCATCAGTGCCCATCAGTGCTGCAAATCCTTGCTGCAAATGCATACTACATATTAGTGCCTCATCATCAGTGCCCCTCAGTGCTGCCCATCAATGCTGCAAATCAGTGCAACATCATCAGTGCTGCATATTAGTGCCTCATCATCAGTGCCCATCAATGCTACAAATCAGTGCTGCATATTAGTGCCTCATCATCAGTGCCCGTCAGTGCTGCCCATCAATGCTGCAAACCAGTGCAACATCATCAGTGTTGCATATTAGTGCCTCATTATCAGTGCCCGTCAGTGCTGTAAATCAGTGCAACATCATCAGTGCTGCAAATTAGTGCCTCATCATCAGTGCCCATCAGTTCTGCCCATCAGTGCTGCCCATCAGTGTTTCATCATCAGTGCCCATCAGTGTTATCAGTGCTGCTTATTAGTGCCTCATCAATGCTGCCCATCAGTGCCTCATCATCAGTGCTGTAAACCAGTGCTACATATTAGTGCCTCATCAGTGCCCGCCATTGAAGGTGAAAACGTACTCATTTACATAATTTTATAACAGAAACAAAAACGTTATTTTGGGGGGTTTTCAACATTTTCGGTCTTTTTTAAAATGTATTTAGCTAAAAATAAAAAACCCAGCGATGATTATATACCAGCAAAAGAAAGCTCTACTTGTGGGGAAAAAATGATAAAAGTTTCATATGGGTACAATGTAGCGTGACCGCGCAATTGTCATTCAAAATGCGACAGTGGCGAAAGCTGAAAACCGGCCTGGGCAGGAAGGGGGGGGGGGGTGGATGAAAGCGCCTGGTAGGCAGGCGGTTAATGAATACAATTCGTGATACACAAACATTATGGCTTCTGTGGGAAGTGCGGGGGGGGGGGGTCACACGACCCCAGGAGAGCGTCACACACAATGAATACACACCTACAATAAACACCACTACATTCCGGAGGGAGTGTGAGCTCCAATGACGACACGTATGTCCTGCCACTCCAGGCTGAGTCACCAGAGCCACCTCCTAGTGACACAACCCACAGGAGAGCAGCGGGTAAATATTAGGGCTCTGGAGTCTGTGCCAGAGAATGTGAGTAATAATGTCTTCCTCCGTTATCAATCTCCGTTATCAGGCTGCCAGAATCTCAGCAAACAGCGACTGTTGCTAATGATCGGCCCGTGTTTTTTTTTTTTTTTTTTCTTGCAAACACCATTTTCCTCTTTAATTCTGTGGCTCTGTAATATGAGTATACAAGCTGTATATTCATTTTTAATTGTCTGCCCAGGAGGATACGAGTCGGTAAATTTTTGACATATAGATAGTGATACATGTAGCCATATCTTTTCGCAGATTTTTCTTTCGTATCTCTTTCCTATGCTGCCGCGATCGTGGTCCGCACTCGGGGGAGCTTTTGTGTCCATTCAGCACATCCGGCGGGAAGTTTTTGTTTATTATTTGTTTTTATCTTCTTTTCTTCTGCTGCATTTATTGAGTTCTCTTTGACTCAATATCCTTTGAAAATCGACTGATTTTCTGTATATGTGAGTATAGCATCACGTATCACATATATAGAAAAATCTTTTTTTTTTTTCTTCTTTCGGTTTTTAAAAAAAAAAAAATATATATATATATATATACATACATATATATATATATATAAATTTTTTTTTTTTTTTAGAAACCGAAAGAAGATGTATATATATATATATATAGATATATATATATATATATATATATATATAAAATGTTATATCTTAGATTACCACGACCAATAAAGAATATGGTAATCAAAATATCCCTGAAGGAGGAGTACAGAGACTCCGTAACGCGTAGGATTGGATTTATCGAATGCCTATTTATTATTGTTATGTAATATATTTTTTTTGAAAGTACACGCTTTTTGTAAGCGCCTTGGATGCACTCAAAAACATATTGTACAGCTATTTTCTATGATGTTTTGTAAATATTCTATATCATTTTTGGATATATTGTGTAATAAAAATAATTTATACTTAAATATGTCACTGTCACATATCATGCCTATAAAGTCCCACCAAACAAGGGAAAATCTATTTTTTTGCATTTTCACAATTGGGATGTCGGCTGTTAATTAGCAGAATTTGGTATTATCCTCCATATTTTTTTTGATAATGATCGGTCAGCGGGAATGCTGTCACTGTAAAAATGTAATATTTATTAGAAAAGGTGTAGATATACAAAATCGACAACGCAAAAGGGGAATTTCATATAAGATATACAGGATTGATCAACAACGCAATACAATACAAAGGTTACAAACATATGCTCCGTAGCATGTGGAACATATACGGGCATACCTAACGCATTTCGACTGTTACTCTTCTTCAGGGGGATATGGTTGACACCAGCACCCCACCCCACCCCCATGTGACCCCAGAGGTAACATGTATTACATCACTTCCGGGGTCACAGCTATCGTTCCTTGGCTAGTGTAGCCGAAGATACAGCTAAATAGGCACGATCTGTGCTTGATTAGCTGCATTGGAGGGCAGAGGAGACACTGGGGTGGGGGGTCTAAGACCCCAGATGTCTCCATAAAGAGGACCTGCCACCTTGCCAATGCTATATGCCAGGGATATGCAATTAGCGGACCTCCAGCTGTTGCAGAATTACAAGTCCCATGAGGCATAGCAAGACTCTGACAGCCACAAGCATGACACCCAGAGGCATGATGGGACTTGTAGTTTTGCAACAGCTGGAGGTCCGCTAATTGCATAAATACAGGGGGCTTGTTAGCCAAGTAAAAAAAAAAAAAAAAAGAATTATATAAAATAAATAAAAATACAGTGTAAAAAAAAAAAAAAAAAAATTATATAAAATAAATAAAAATAGTGTAAAAAATATGAAATATATAAAATAAATAAAAATACAGTGTAATAAAAATAATTGTATAAAATAAATAAAAATACAGTGTAAAAAAAAAAAATAATTATATAAAATAAATAAAAATACAGTGTAAAAAAAAAAAAAAGAATTCTATAAAATAAATAAAAACACAGTGTAAAAAAAATGAAATATATAAAATAAAAATAGTGTAAAAAAAAGAATTATATAAAATAAATAAAAATACAGTGTAATAAAAAGAATTGTATAAAATAAATAAAAATACAGTGTAAAAAAAAAGAATTATATAAAATAAATAAAAATACAGTGGAAAAAAAAAAATGAATTATATAAAATAAAATAACTTTTTTTAAAAGTCCCCTCCTACACACCGCATATCAACTCTAAATTAATAACCTTTAAAGTGGTTGTAAACCCCCCCTGACCTATTTTTACATATAGGTAAGCCTATAATAAGTAGTAAAAATATCTCAAACATTCGCTGTTTAGGAGATATTCGCCATGCAGTGATGATGTAATCAGCACATGCGCAGGCCCTGCGAGCCATTTCTTCCCCCAGCGTGTGCCGTGACTGGTGGCTCACAGGGCCGTTTCTGCACTGCGCATGCGCTGATGACATCGGGAACGCACCAGCCACAGCCTGTATTATTACTCGCTAGCTGCGGGGGACCTGGGAGTGATGTCATGTGGCTCCGGCCACTCACAGACCATGTTTTTTTGGTTGTAACATGACAAAATGTGGAAAAATGTCAAGGGGTATGAATACTTTTTCAAGGCGCTGTAGGAATCCTTTGACAGTTGAGTTAAAAAAAAACCCGACAGTAGCAGCAGGAATAGGACACGTAAACAAAAAAAAGAAAAAAAAAGAAAAACACTCCCAGGTCCCCCGCAGCTAGGGAGTAATAATACCGGCTGTGGCTGGCGAGTTCCTGATTCCCACCTTCCTGCTATCCACCTTCCGTTATTGACTTAAAAGGATCGACTTCATCCTTATCTGTCCGAAGACAAATATGGAGAGCAGAGCGGAAGACTGGAAGAGGAAATCGCTGCAAAAGACAAACAAATACTCTGAGGTCTGACAGAGTGCGGAGAGTCTACAGGAAAAATATAGGAAACCAGCAGAACGCAGACAATGACATCGTATTTTATATGAAGTACGTGTCCGATGGGCGATTTTGCAATTCGGGCTTTTAACGGCTCAGGTCGATTGCAATCTGTCACTGCTAGTGCTAGAGGAATGGGTTGGTGTACACATTGCCCTCTTTCAGTCATTTGTAGCTATGTCAGAGGTGAGCGCAACAAATAGATTGGGCGGGCATCCATTGTCGGCGCAAGGCCCCCCCCATCTATGTGCCCGGCCCTTTCAGGACACCGGGCTCATGCATTTCTATGGTGGGGTTTTATTCAAGCACTGATTAGAGTCAAAGGCCCTAATAGACTTCAAAATAGGGCGGCTCGGGGCGCAGAGCATTGCATCCGGAGCCCACCCAGGTGTGTTGCAACAGTGAATGAATATTCGCTGTTGCAACACTGATCCTTCTCCCGGCCAAATCAGGAAGCGGATGTGATACCCATCACCTGATTGGCTGAAAGGACAGGCGCTCCTATAGGACGCCTAAGAGGAGGGGAGGAAACGCACGGCGGAAGCGAGGAGAATAGCCTCTGCCCAATGCAAGAATCTCTGGCACTGCTTGGTGCCCTGGTCCCCGCCGCTGCTTGGTGCCCCGGTCCCCGCCGCTACTCGTATGCCTGCTGATGACTGCCGCGTACATAGGGTAAGTGCCGGTGGACCGACCGGCAGACAGTGGGGGGGGGGGGGGGGTTGGGGTGCCGGGAGGGTGGTTGTTTGCCCCCCCCCCCCAACAAAAAAAACACCAGGTGCCACTGGTACACAGGGCATGTGGAGCACATCAAGTCTCTCTGCCCTGCTTCTGGGACTCCCTCCCAGTATATAGCAAATGGCGCCTTTCATTAATCAAAACTGCAATACTATATACTCAGAGAAAAAGTTGGTAGCTATAGCTGTGAAAAAAAGCAGGCTGAGTCAGTATTTATAAACAAGATAACATATTGTTACTTTTTGTATCATTCTGTTCATTCATCTGCAGATCAAAGGGATGAACTTATATCTGCAAATGATGTCAGTTAAAGCCCTTCCCCATGCACTTTTTTTTTTATATCACCCATGCGATTTTCCAGCACTGCATGGGTTAACTGCTCCTTTTTTTCTAGGGGTAAGCACAAGTTCATAATCACCTGCTCCTTCAGTCCCCCAGAAACCTGTGCTCCCCCATGTTCTGGCGGTGGACTGTTCCTGTCTATGGAGCGCGGTCTGGGCATGCTGAGGAACAGTCCATTTTCAAGACCACTGGGGTGCGGGGGAGGGGGACGCTGGACTGTTCTTGTGTGGGGAAGATCGAATGATTACATAAGTATATCTCTGCTGTGTTCTCCCCTGGGATAAGACATTTAACCCATGCAGTGCAGGCACAGCACCGCTGCACAGGGGGAAAAAAATCTGCCATGACTTCCGATTTAAAGCTACCCGACAAGTAAAAAAATATATATAAATGTATATATTTTAATAAAACATTCATCTATTTAACCCCTTACTAAAGTGGTTGTAAACCTCAGACATGAAATATGAACAAAGCATATCCCTCTATAGTGTGTACTTGTCTCAGTCCAGAGCACTAAGTGTCTGCTGCCTCCTTCCTCTACTTTTTTTTTTTTTTAAAGGGACAATGTAAATAATAAAAAAAAAAATTTTTTAAAGCGCCCCTGTCCCCATGTGCTCTAAGAAAACGCATACGCAAGTCGCGCCCACATATTAAGGGCGTTCAAATCACACATGTGAGGTATCTCCGCGATCATCAGAGTGAGAGCAATATTTATAGCAAAAGTCCCCCTCTGTAACTCTAAACTGGTAACAGTTGAATTATTTTAAAGCATCGCCTGTGGAGATTTTTTAGGTATCATAGTTTGTCGCCATTCCACGAGCGTGTGCAATTTTAAAGCATGGCATGTTCGGTATCTATTTACTCGGCGTAACATCATCTTTCACATTATGCAAAAACATCGGGCTAACTTGACTGGTTTCGTTTTTTTTAAATATATATGAAAATAGATTTTTTCCCCCAAAAATTTAGTTTGAAATACCCTGTGACATAAAATATTGCAATGATCGCCATTTTATTCCCTAGAGTCGCTGCTAATATATATATAAATAAATAAATATATATATATAAAATATATGTTTGGGGGTTCTAAGTAATTTTCTAGAAAAAAAAATACAGGTTTTAACTTGTAAGCAACAAATGTCAGAAACAGGCTTAGGCGTGAAAGGGTTAAAGTGACACTAAAGGTTTTTTTAAATAACAAACATGTCATACTTACCTGCACTGTACAGCTCATTTTGCACAGAGTGGCCCTGAACCTCATCTTCTAGGGTCCCCCGGTGGCTCCTCGCCACCTCTTATAACCCCCCACGGAGAAGCGTTCCCTGGGGGGGGGTTACCTTGCGGGCACGCTCCCGAGTACTGCATTCGGTGTCCATTGAGGCCGAATGCAGGACTCGGCCCGGCCCCCCAGCACCCGTGTCATTGGTTTTTATTGACAACAGCGGCCAATGGCTGTGCTGCTATCAATCTATCCAATCAAAAGCCGAGAACCCCGGGCAGAGACAGAGTGCATCCCCGTGGGACAAGTTCGAGGGTTCAGGTAAGTAAAACAGGGGGGCTGGGGGGCCGGTCACTGACAGGTGTTTTTTCATCTGAATGCATAGGATGCACGAACCTTTACAACCCCTTTAAGTTAACAGGGTCAAGTCACAACCGTCCTGCAAACACATGGAGGGTGTGCAAACGCCCATCTTTGGTGGCAACTGAACTCTGGACCCCTGCACAGCAAGGAAGGTGTACAAACAGTCAAGCATAATGGCTTATGAGATCAGCAGGGCCATCCTTCTTATCTTGGTCAGCGATGCATTCTAACAACGCACCTCCGCAGCACACATCAGTGGCCATGTGCCAACTCGTGCCGCTGGTGTAAACGGGCCCCTAAATCATACGGTCGCTCCCTCATTTGTTCTACAGAATGTACAAATCCATAACTCATTTGGCAATAGGTGAACAGGTTTAGAGAAGATCCCCCCCTCAAGGAGAGTGGAAGATAGAAGAGCGTGATCCTTCTGTAATCCGAGCGGAAACTGACAAAGGAGGAGCTGTCAGGGATCATCACCCGCCATCAATCTTCATTATGTCATTATCCGCAGGACGACCTGTTGTGACATCCGACTTCTGTGTTGGGGAAACTCAGGCAAGTATCTGACTAATATGACTTGAAACGGACGACCGTTATCTTCTGACACCATCTACAGGTGCATCTCAGAACATTAGAATATCATCAAAAAGTTTATTTATTTCAGTGATACAATTCAAAAAGTGAAACGCGTATATTATATATGGATTCATTACACACAGAGTGATATATTTCAAGCATTTCTTTGTTTTAATTTTTGATGATTATGGCTCACAGTGAGTGACAACCCAAAAACTGGGCAGCACTGGCTGGCACTGATTAGCAGCACTGGCAGGCACTGATTAGGGGCAATGATTGGCAGCACTGGCAAGCACGATTGGCAGCACTGGCGGGCATGATTAGCAACACTGGTGGGCACCGAATGGCAGCACTGGTGGGCACCGAATGGCAGCACTGGTGGGCACCGAATGGCAGCACTGGCCCGCACTAGAGTAAGGAAAGGGATGGTCCGCACTCCGGATGACATCCACAATGTTATTTCTTTATTAAATACATGTACAAAGCTGTAAAACAGTCAACATGTTTCGGAAGGTTAGTCCATAGTCATGGCACTGGTGAGCACTGAAGGCAGCACTGGCGAACGCTGGTTGGCCGCACTGCCGAACGCTGGTTGGCCGCACTGCCGAACGCTGGTTGGCCGCACTGCCGAACGCTGGTTGGCCGCACTGCCGAACGCTGGTTGGCCGCACTGCCGAACGCTGGTTGGCCGCACTGCCGAACGCTGGTTGGCCGCACTGCCGAACACTGGTTGGCCGCACTGCCGAACACTGGTTGGCCGCACTGCCGAACACTGGTTGGCCGCACTGCCGGGCACTGCTGGGACCAATGTCCCTTTAACAGAAGCCGGTTATCGACTTTCTTCTCTCACGCTGTCGGCATGAGGAAAGAAAAGTCAATAACCGGCTTGTGCCTACATCTGGTGATCAGCTGAAGGACTCAATAATTACAGAGCGCACCTCCCGTACGCTGCTGCAGGAGGTGCACTGGCAGTGCGATCACAGGAGGATGTCCATCAATGCCAATCCTGGCAAAGTAAGCTATAGTCCAGTGATGGCGAACGTTGGCACTCCAGATGTTTTGGAACTACATTTCCCATGATTCTCATTACACTGCAGTGTAGTTGAGCATCATGGGAAATGTAGTTCCAGCACATCTGGGGTGCCAAGGTTCGCCATCACAGCTATAGGCTATAGCGCGGGCAGGAAGTGGTTAAGCTTTGATAATAAAACCTGGATGCTGATTGGTTTCAATGCAGAGCTGCACCAGATTTTACACCCTCCAGTCTTAGTAGATCAGCCCCATAATCTCGTAGGGAGATTAGTGTTGAAATAAAGGGAAAGTACAAATCCGCTGTTGGATAATTATTACAGTTTGGCTCATGTAGTAACATTAAACATCAGAAAAATGTATGTCTGGAAGGGATGTCATCTGTCAGCAGACAGCTCCGCAGGCTCATTACTGACAGCACCTCATCGCTCACGTGCCGCTGTCGGTGAGGAATGAAGACGGCTTCCTGGGTGAGAGGAGAAGCCGCTGGATGTTATGACGGAGAGAACTCCAGACATCTGGAGGAGACAACATCTGACATGTCCCGGAATACGGGAGGAAGTCCCAGCTCGGGGACATCACTCAGCCGTCAGCCGTCCTCCTGTGGAAGGGGAACGCGACTACAGCAAAGCCTTGCACTGACCTCGTACACAGCCAGCCGCTGCTTGAGATCGGGGTCCGTCCCCCTGTTGTTCATGTGTCGCTGGATCAGCTTCTCCATCCCCTGCTGCTCCAGACAGTCGGTGAGGTCGTAGAAGGAGTCCTGGTCAGGGAGAGCGGCCAGCGTCTGTACAAACACAAGAATATCCATGTGAGACAAGTAGAGGCAACAAGCACCCCGCTATTATCGGGGGGCCACAGTCAGCAAGGAGGAGCAACAGTCTAATGAGGCATGGTCACACAACCGCCCTCCGGCTGCCGGGGGACTGCAGGTCTCAGCATGCCTTGGCGGCCACTATTCCCCCCGACTGCAGGAGAGTTCTGCTTTGCTTGACCTTCTATCTACCTATCTAATCTATAAAACTCACTTCAAGTCAAACCAATTTGATATCCTAAGGCAAGGATTGCAGTGAATAAATGACGGCTTTGTTTTTTTGTTTTTTTTTACCCCAATGCATGTACAGGCTTTTGAAGTTTCTACAGCATCCAATTGGATCAATTTTAATGTCCATTGCAGTGAAAGTGTCTTCCATTGAATCCAACGCCCACCCCCCCCCCCCCACGTCACTAACTGCCCCCACACCCTGGCCACTAATACCCTACATCCTACCCAATCCCTACACCCTCCCTCCCTACCCCCTGGTCACTAACATCCTACACTCTCCCTACCCCCTGGTCCCCAAAACCCTACACCCTCCCCCAATCACTATCACTAACCCCCCACAGCGCACCCCCCCCCCCGGTCACTAAAGCCCAACCTCCCGCCAGTCACGGACACCCTACAACCTTCCCACCACTGATCCCTATCACCCTACACCTTCCCTAACCCCCACTGATCAGCCTACAAACTCCCTACCCCCCCTGGTGACTAACACCCTATGCTACCGACCCCCCACCAGCAGTTAACACCCTACACCCCCTCCTGCCCCGAGGTCACTAACACACTATACCCTCCCCCCTGGTCACTAACACCATCTCTACCACCCAAACACCCCCCCCATTTCTAAAACCCTACACCCCCTCCCCCCAGTCAATGACACACTACACCCTCCCCTCCCCCCCTGGTGACTAACACCTTACACCAACTATCCCTCCAGCTACTAACTCCCTCCAGCTACTAACACCCTACACCCTTCCCTACCTTTGTCCACTAACACACTACACCCCCCCCCCCCCCCAGTTACTGACACCCTACACCCTCCCTACCCCCTGGTGACTGACACCCTACACTACCCACCGCCCCCCAGCCTCCCTACCCCCTGGTCACTAACACCCTACAACCTGCCCCCGATCACTAACCTACACCTTTCCTACCCCTTGATCACTATCGCCCTACACCCTCCTAACCCCCCAACCCCCCCCCCAGTGACTAACAACCTACACTACTCACTGTCCTTACCAATAACCCTACACCCTTCCTACCCCCTGGTCACCAACACCCTACACCTTGCCTACCTAACGGTCACAAACACCCTACACCAAGGGTATCAATCCGGCGGCCCTCCAGCTGTAGCAAAACTACAAATCCCATGAGGCATTGCAAGGCTGACAGTTACAAGCATGACTCCCACAGGCAGAGGCATGATGGGACTTATAGTTCTACAACAGCTGGAGGGCCACCAGTTTGAGACCCCTAACCTAAACCCTTCCTACCCCCCAATCACTTACATTACACCCTCCCTAACCCCACCGTCCCTTCCCCCCGGTGGATAACACCCTACAAACTCCCTACCCCCTGGTCACTAACAAACTACACCTTCCCCTTGATCACTAACACCCTACACAACCCCCCCCCCAGTAATTAACACCCTACACCCTTCCTACTCCCTGATCCCTAACACCCTACACTCTCCCTATCCCCCCCCCAGTCACTAACACCCTTCCTACCCCCTGATCCCCAACACCCTATACTCTCCCTACCGCCCCCCCCCCAGTCACTAACACCCTTCCTACCCCCTGATCCCCAACACCCTATACTCTCCCTACCGCCCCCCCTGGTCTCTAACACCCTTCCTACCCCCTGAACACTAATACCCTCCCCCTGGTAAGGAACATTAGAATATCATCAAAAAGTTTATTTATTTCAGTGATGCAATTCAAAAAGTGAAACGCGTATATTATATAGATTCATTACACACAGAGTGATAGATTCCAAGCATTTCTTTGCGGCCTTCCTACCCCCTGATCACCAACACCCTACACCCTCCCCCTGGTAATTAACACCCTACACCCTTCCTACCCCCTGGTCACCGACACAATAGATAGTTCAAGAGCCTGTGCAAGCAAACGCTGCATAAAACCAGGAGTCAAAAGCTAAGCAGTTATTTAATGTTTTCCCCCGACAATATCAAACTCCTACTAAGGATGGGAAGGGTTACATTATGACAGTCCGGAGCACATCAAATTCAAAACTGGGAAAGGATTTCACCGCTACTGGAGAACTCACCTTCACTCCTGAATATTGGATTTGCTAAAAAAGACAATAGCTGGATTAGAAGCTCCCAGGAACAGACTTTCGGGCAAGTTAGGGGCATGCATAACGGTGAGCAGCCATCATTCCACGCAGTGCTTCTCCATTCAGGCAGAGTTACACACACAGTAATGTCCAATGCGTTTCAGGACCAGCAAGCTTTTGTGCGAGAAGGGTGGCCACACACATACCAGCAAAGTAATGGGGGAGGGGTATACTGTGATGTCAGAGGCATTATCTATAGACAGAACTTTGTTTAGTTTTGTGTAGTGTAGGGAATAGTTAAAGGGTAACTCCACTTTTGTGGGGGGGGGGGGGAAAAATAGCATAAATTGTGATATATATACTATATATATATATATATATATATATATATATATATATATATATATATATATATATATATATATATATATACACATACACACAAACACATACATATATATTTCATACAATGTAACAACATAATTTAATAATCTGGCATATAAAATTGTTACACAGGTCATATTATAATGGAATGTTATTAAAAATTCCCTTTCCTTTTCAATTTGAAGCCACTGTAATTTTCTGTAAAATGCAATATGGCCACCTGGAGGCGCTCTGTACACAGATGGTATACAGAGCCCCCCCCCCCCCCAGCATCCCCTGCAACAACAATGTCATTTTTAGTGAGATCTTCTCAAAGGGAAATCACATCTATAGGGATGCAGACCTTGCCACATTCCTCATTAGAGCCCTGCAAGTGCAGCAGCCGATTGATAATTATAAAGTCACTCCCATTCAATCTGCACATGGGCACAGAGAAACAAACAGCTATTTCTTCAGAAAAACAAAAGGTTGGAATCTGCAACAAAGTTTAGTTATAATCCTTGCAATGTACATAGATCACCCAGAGGGGGGAGGGGTTTTTCTCTTAACAAAAGTGGAGTTACTCTTTAAATGGAACAGTTCTGGGAAAAAAAGTTACAATTCATGGGTTGAGTTCCACTTTCAAACAAAAAAGGAGAGAAGGTTTTGGGTAGAGATCCACTTTAACAAGCTACTCTGCCCAACGTCGGCATTTCAGTTTTTCGTGGTGCCCGGTATGATCAATCCTTAGCTGGCTCCCTTTGCAGACTTCACGGATAAGTTATCTCCAGCAGGATTACGGCATCCCAGATCATTTCACTTTGGAGCGTAGATTTTGGCGCAGGTTTATCAGCCACAGTCGGGCGCCAAGATTTTTATGCATGAAATGTAGTGTTTTTGCCGTAAGGATATTTAGGACCGTAAATCCCAGACTAAAACCCCCAATTTTATGGAGCTGCCAACTAACGGACCCGCCCAGGTCAACCCAATTGCTGCATCCATCACAAAGCCAAATAAAAGTATGTTGAAAAATGTGAATTCCTTATATTTTCTTGTTGCTGGAGGTTCCGGGAGAGTGGAAATTCTAGCCAGTGATCCAACCACCGTCTGCCCACCAAAAAAATGAATCAGTTTTTGGGCATCGTAAGCTGTAGGAGGTGCCGATCCCTGCACAGGAAGTCAGATGTGCATCAGAAAAACGTCTCCTCTCAGGACCAACAATTTACCTCCGTCACACCTAAATCCAGCCTTGAGTCCTTTCACATAGGAGCTTCAGAGAAACTTCAATTTGTACAGCAAGCTTCTAGAAGCATTATGGAAGCCTTCAACTCTCAACCTCCGGCCTTCTCTTCAGTCTTACACAGTTGTAGCGGCTCCTCTCCTGGACTTACCATGCTTTCACTGAACACTGTGAGCTTCTCACCATGTGCATTGGAAGCTGCAGCAAGTCAGATAGAGGCCGTCTTATTTCCAGGCTGGAGGACGTCCAACATCATCTAGTTTTTTCCTCCCCAACCTGACTGTCCCTAACCCGACCATTTCATTGGTTGGATTTCAGTTCTCCAATCGTGGAGGCTCAGCATGACAAGTGGGCGTTTTATTGGGTGGTCTGTAAGCAAATAGTCTTCCTAGGAACGCCAACTTCTCCAGACTGACATCCACATATTAAGGAATTATGATATTTGCATAACTCCTCCAAGGTCCCCATCAGAGTCCCCCTTCAGAGACTCCCCTTACATGAGAGTCCCAAAATCTGAGTCCCCAAAGTCAATCTTAAATTTCATAACAGTCCCATCAGAGTTTCCCATTACATCAGAGTTTCCCCATCACATAAGGGTCCCAAGCAGATCCCCCTTATATCACAGTCCCTCCTTACATCAGAGTTCCCATTAGAGTCCCCCCGTACATAAAAATCCCCAGAGGAGTTCATCCCTTACATGGCAGTCCCAATGAGAGCCCCTGACATCAGAGTCTCCATCAAAGTCCCCCTTACGTTAGACGACCCGCCACCTTACATAAGAGTTCTCATCAGAGTTTCCCTTATATAAGAGTTCTCATCAGAGTTTCCCTTATATACGAGTTCTCATCAGAACTCCCCCTTCAAATAAAAATCCCCATCAGAGTCGCCACTTCAGTCCTAATCAGAGACCTCTTACATCAAAGTTCTCCTTACATTAAAGCCCCCCCCCCCCCCCCCCCCCGCATGAGTGTTCATCAAAATCTCCATCAGAGTCTCTCCTTACATGGCTGTCCCCATTAGAGTCTCCCCTTACATGAGAGTCTCCATCAAAGTCCATCTTAAATTAGAGCCCCCACCTTACATAACTGTCCCCATCAGAATCCCTCCTCATATCAGAGTTTCCCATTATATAAGAGTCCCAAGCAAGCAGAGCCCCCTTACATCACAGTTAACCCCCCCCCCCACCCCTTACATGAGTGTTCCCCCTCACATCAGAGTGAGCAGCAGAGTCTCCCCTTACCATAAGAGTTCCCATCAGAGCCCCCCCCCCTACATGACAGTCCCAATCACAGACCTCTTACATCAACGATCCCCCTTACACAAGAGTTCTTAACAGAGTCCCCCCTTACATGAAAGTCCCCCTTCACATCAAAATCCCCATTAGAGTACCCCCTTACATGACAGCCCCAATCAGAGACCTCTTACATCAAAGTCCTCCCCTTGCATTTGAGTCCCTCCCTTACATGAGACCTCTTACATCAAAGTCCTCCCCTTGCATTAGAGTCCCTCCCTTACATGAGAGTTCTCATCATAGTTCCCCCCTTACACAAGAGTTTTCAACAGAGTCCCCCCCCCTTAAGTGAGAGTTCTCATCAGAGTTCCCCCTTACACGAGAGTTCTCAACAGAGTCCCCACTTACCTAAGAGTCCCCCTTCACATCAAAATCCCCATCAGAGTACCCCCTTACATGACAGTCCCAATCAGAGACCTCTTACATCAAAGTCCTCCCCTTGCATTAGAGTCCCTCCCTTACATGAGAGTTCCCATCATAGTCCCCCCCTTGCATGAGAGTTCTCATCAGAGTTCCCCCCCTTACAAGGGGAGTCCATCTTGCATCAGAGGGCCAGAAAAAAACCCTTGCAGCGGGCTTGATTGTGAGACTGAAACGAAAGCTCAGGGCTGGAGTCTCCACCAAGGTATACAGCACAAAGCCCTCAGCAAAAAAAAGTCACCCTCCTATACTTGCTAATGCTATACAGCCACAGATCCCGGGAAGGGGGAGGGGAGGGTGCTGCTGGAGTACATGCAATATAAATCTCTGACAGTGAATGCACTTCCTGTGTATATGTTCACTGTTGGGCTAATATTGCCCTTTTATATGAAACGATGGTCTCTATAAAGCTCTTCCCTCACTCCTGCCTGTATTTGGTATTTTGCACTTTGGACGACGTCTGGCCGCGTTGGCGGAGCCTCTGCTGATGTCACTCCCGTCCTGCAGTCTGAGGATGTAAAATACAATATAGTGAGGCCTGCCTGTGATGAGGTGGCTGCTCAGCCATAAAACATATTATATGCGCGGCCTTGCTGGGACAGACACGTAATGCTAACAGGGACCTGATCTAAAGTGAAGGAGAATGCTGTCCATATATCAGTGAAATAAACTCCCTACATGTATTCTCTTCCAGTGTGCCGTGCAAAGAGGTATTAAAACCAAAAGTAAACATTTATTATATAGCAGCTTACCAAATACTTAGATGTGGTGGCTGCATTCGTTTTCTTTTTTAGGCTTTCCACCTTTTATTTTCATCTGGTGATCCAACCAGTCTGTTTTTAAAAAAGATCAAGCTGTCCTGAAGGTGAAGCAGTTAAAAAGGGTCGAGACAAACTATTTACCACGGACAGGGGTGCTTACAATGATCAGCAGTGACAAAAAGGTTGAGATGTAGATGCGTACAGTGCCTTGAAATTTTCCATATTTTGTCATGTTACAACCAAAAACATAAATGTAATTTGTTGGGATTTTATGTGATAGACCAACACAAAGTGGCACATAATTGATTTAGATGTGCATGCTGACATGTTTCGAAGGGACAAGCCCTCTTCCTCAGAGCATCAAGTTGTCTGGGTTTTGGTGATACAGTGCCTTGAAAAAGTATTCATACCCCTTGAAATTTTCCACATTTTGTCATGTTACAACCAAAAACATAATTGTGAAGTGGAAGGAAAATGATAAATGGTTTGCAGAATTTTTTACAAATAAATATGTGCAAGTGCGGGGGGCATTTGTATGGCGCCCCCTGGAGTCAATACTTTGTAGAACCCCCTTTCTCTACAATTACAGCTGCAAGTCTTTTTTGGGGATGTCTCTACCAGCTTTGCACATCTAGAGAGGGACATTTCTGCCCATTCTTCTTTGCAAAATATCTCAAGCTCTGTCAGATTGGATGGAGAGCGTCTGTGAACAGCAAATTTTCAAGTCTTGCCACAGATTCTCAATGGGATTTAGGTCTGGACTGTGACTGGGCCATTCTAACACATGAATATGCTTTGATCTAAACTATTCCATTGTAGCTCTGGCTGTATGTTTCGGGTCGTTGTCCTGCTGGAAGGTGAACCTCTGCCCCGGTCTCAAGTCTTTTGCAGACTCTAACAGGTTTTCTTCTAGGATTGTCCTGTATTTGGCTCCATCCATCTTCCCATCAACTCTGACCAGCTTCCCTGTCCCTGCTGAAGAAAAGCATCCCCACAACATGATGCTGCCACCACCATGTTTCACGGTGGGGATGGTGTGTTCAGGGTGATGTGCAGTGTTAGTTTTCCCCCCACACATAGCGTTTTGCTTTTAGGCCAAAAAGTTGAATTTCGGTCTCATCTGACCAGATCACCTTCTTCCACATGTTTGCTGTGTCCCCCACATGGCTTCTCACAAACTACAAACAGGACTTCTTATGACTTTCTTTCATCCATGTCTTTCTTCTTGTCACTCTTCCATAAAGGGCAGATTTGTGAAGATCACGTCTAATAGTTGTCCTGTGGACAGATTCTCCCACCTGAGCTGTGGATCTCTGCAGCTCCTCCACAGTTACCATGGACCTCTTGGCTGCTTCTCTGATGAATGCTCTCCTTGCCCGGCCGGTCAGTTTAGGTGGATGGCCATGTCTTGGTAGGTTTGCAGTTGTGCCATACTCTTTCCATTTTCGGATGACGGATTGAACAGAGCTCCGTGAGATGTTCAATGCTTTGGATTTTTTTTTTAAACCCAACCCTGCTTAAAACTTCTCCACAACTCTATCCCTGACCTGTCTGGTGTGTTCCTTGGCCTTCATGATGCTGTTTGTTCACTAAGGTTCTCTAACAAACCTGTGAGGGCTTCACAGAACAGCTGTATTTATACTGAGATTCAATTACACACAGGTGGACTCCATTAATTAGGTGACTTCTGAAGGCAATTGGTTCCATTAGATTTTAGTTAGGGGTATCAGAGTAAAAGGGGCTGAATACAAATGCCCCCCCACATAAAAAAAATTTGCAAACCATTTATTATTTTCCTTCCAACTTCACAATTATGTGCCACTTTGTCTATTACATAAAATCCCAATAAAATACATTTACCTTTTTGGTTGTAACATGACAAAATGCGGAAAATTTCAAGAGATATGAATACTTTTTTCAAGGCACTGTATCACCAAAATCCAGACATCTTGATGCTCTGAGGAAGAGGGCTTGTTCCTCGAAACATGTCAATGTGCACATCTAGGTGATGTCTGGATCTTGGTGATTAGGCATCTACATCTTGACCTTCCTGTCACTTGGGTCAATGTTTATTTGCATCCAGCATTTTTCGAGTATTATTTTGACATTTTTTACATTTATTAAACATGATACTAGGTAATGCACTAGGCATTTTGGTTCTATCTCATTATGGGTAGTCCTACTCATGGTGGATTCCAGCAGTCCCTTGGAGTGCAGCTTACCCACAGGAATGATTGTGACATCATACAGTTGAGCATGTTGACATGTTTCGAGGGATGAGCCCTCTTCCTCAGAGCATCAAGATGTCTGGGTCTTGGTGATACGCTTCTACAACCTGACCTTCCTGTCACTTGGGTCTTGTTCATTCAACCCTTGTTTTTTATCTGGCATTTTGAGAGTATGTCGGAGAAAGATTGTTTGGGAGGTATTATTCAAGGTAGGCTGCATACAAGGCAGTGGGTTAATTAATTTAAAGTCAACTTTAAGTGTACCCAAACTCAAAGCACAACATGTAATATATTATAGGGTGTAGATGCATATCACTAAGACCCAGAAATCATTTAGACTTGCAAGTTGACGGGTTTCGAGGGACTAGCCCTCTTTCTCAGAGCATCAAGATGCAAGCCTAAACAATGTCTGGATCCTGGTGATATGCATCTACATCCTGACCTTCCTCCTGTCACCCGAGTCTTGTTCGATTCAGCACTTGTTCGTCTCCGGCATTTTGGGAGTACGATTTTGGCACTTTTAATAAGCTTTCTAACCAGGTTATGCACTAGGCCTCTGCACCCTCTTGCCTGTATGTCATTGTCTGCTAGAAGGATTCCCTTGTATCTGAAGAGGGCTGCATTCAGTGGTGGATGGTGGTTTATTTCTGGGGGGGGGGGGGGACAGTACACCCATAGGAGAATGGATTTTTCACGGCACAAAATCCATTTACTGAATATAGGCAGGATGAAAAAAAAATTCATAAGACAAGCACTAACGCATTTCTGCCCTTGGACTGGAGAAATGCGTTAGCCGCTTGTCATCTGGATTTATTTACCTCTGCCTATATTCAAATAAATAGATTTTACGCTGTGAAAGTCTGAGCTACCAAATTGCATCTCTTTTAAACTTCTCTAAAGGTGAAGCTGTCCTTAAGAGACCACTTTCTAAATGAATTGCAAAATGATTTCGTAACTTTTAAAGGAAGTTATAAATAAACTGAAAAGAGCGGTGTGTGTTTTTTTTTTTTTTTTTTTTTTTTACATATTTGGCTAGAATTGTTCAACTATATCCTGTTTCTGCCAAAAAGGTTTATCCGCAAACAAAAAGCAGATGCGACTTATGACTGAATGTTGGGTTTTGAATGGAGCTCTGGACTCATTGACCTCCCCCAATGTGTGAACTGCCAGGTCAGGTACAGGGAGAGCCACAAGATGTTCTCCGGCACAAGCTGGACCCATCGTAATTTCCAGGCTGACTTCTTACGCAGCACACAATAGGCTATGCTGGACCGACAACAAAGCCAGAAACGTGAAGCCTTACTGTCGTGTCTTCCATAAATACACATCTCTGTAGGCTGCAAATCACATGGGAACACAAGGGAATGAGATTGCATGCTGAAAATACGGGAATAATAATCCATTGAAGGTACAAGTGCCACACTCATTAGATCTTACGCCAATGGGCTTTGGGCTTGTGTCAATGGCATCGGGCGATACGCTTCTGAGATCATTCATTAGAAGGTGCATCTGATCTGCAGTTGACCCCCTTCTGACATGCTTAAAGCAGGTTTCACATTCCCATTGACCTATGTGGGTTAGTAAAAATTCCTTAAATCTAAAGCAGAAACTTTTGTTGTTGTTGTTATATCGTTTTGGATAGAGTAGGGTAGGGTTAGCAACCCCCGTCAGGCTTTTAATGATATCTGTGCCCCAACAAGGTGGGTATTTGTCCACCAGAACCGTTTCTTGTGAAAACAGGATAAAAGATAGGTGCCAAACAGTCCCATAAATGGATAGTAGTGGTGAAAGTGATGTGAAGAAAGGACACAGAGTGCAGGTCTCGCTCACTTTTGTTGATGACCCAAAGTGCTCCACCCCCCCCCTCCCCCCCAAGGTGAGTTTCCTATGAACAATCAGAACACAGATGCTCTTAGTGGTCGGGGGTGTCGAAGTGGAAAGCTAGGCGTCTGATCCCCTATTGCACACCCCTCTCCTTTTCACTTAGAAACCACCACCCCCACACCCGAACCAGTAGAAGCGTCCACGTTCTGATTGTTCATAGGGAGCATGAACTCCCACGGACGCCAGAACATTTTCTACTCAGGCTGGCCACTATGGGGCCCCCTCAAAATCTGAAGGATAATAAACTGGCCCTTTGTTCAGAAAGTTTGGACCCCCCGCTCTAAACAATAAACCGACATCATTAAACTTTTCTTTCACAATTCTGCCCTCCCGCTGCATAAGGCCACCTATCTATTCCAAAGGCTGCCCAAAAAAAGTTTCATAAAGTGTAGGAGCTTTGGTTAGAATCTACATCCACCAATGCATCTTCCGAGTTCCCTACTTAACGTTTACCCACCCTGAAGGGAGCTAGGCAGGATAATATTCTGTTTGGACAATTGTAGCACTTTTGATGGTTTTCCCCAGGATAGTGTAGTACTTTTGATGTTGCCCCCCCAGGATATTGTAGTACTTTTGATGGTTTCCCTCAGGATATTGTAGTTCTTTAGATGGTTTGACCCAATATTGTAGTACGTTTGATGGTTTTCCCAGGATACTGTAGTACGTTTGATGGCTTTCCCAGGATATTGTAGTGCGTTTGATGGTTTTCCCAGGTTATTGTAGTACGTTTGATGGTTTTCCCAGGATATTCTAGTACCTTTGATGATTTCCCCCAGGAAATTGAAGTACTTTCGATGGTTTCCCTCAGGATATTGTAGTACTTTTGATGGTTTCCCCCCAAGATATCATAGTACTTTTGATGGTTTTCCCCAGGATATTGTAGTTCTTCTGATGATTTCCCTCAGGATATTGTAGTTCTTTAGATGGTTTGACCCAATATTGTAGTACGTTTGATGGTTCTCTCAGGATATTTTAGTACGTTTGATGGTTTCCCCCAGGATATTGTAGTACTTTTGATGGTTACCCCCAGGATATTGTAGTACTTTTAATGTTTTCCCCCAGGATACTGTAGTACGTTTGATGGTTTTCCCATGATATTGTAGTAGCTTTGATGGTTTCCCTCAGGATATTGTAGTACTTATGACGGTTTCCCCCCAGGATATTGCAGTACTTTTGATGGTTTCCCTCAGGATATTGTAGTTCTTAAGATGGTTTGACCCAATATTGTAGTACGTTTGATGGGTTTCCCAGGATATTGTAGTAAGTTTGATGCTTTTCCCAGGATATTGTAGTATTTTCGATGGTTTCCCCCCAGGATATTGTAGTACTTTCTTTGTTTTTCCCACAGGATATTGTAGTACTTTCTTTGTTTTGATATTGTAGTACTTTCTTTGTTTTTCCCTCAGGATATTGGAGTTCTTTTGATGGTTCCCCCTGATATTGTAGTACGTTTGATGGTTTTCCCAGGATATTGTAGTACTTTCGATGGTTTCCTCCAGAATATTGTAGTACTTTCTTTGTTTTGATATTGTAGTACTTTCTTTGTTTTTCCCACAGGATATTGTAGTACTTTCTTTGTTTTTCCCACAGGATATTGTAGTACTTTTGAAGCTTTCCCCCAGAATTTAAAAGAGCTGCCTGCATTATATCTGCACCAAACATAGGAGAACCCATCAACTTTCTTATTACATCTTCTTTATTACTCCTATTTTAATGTTCCCAAGGGTACTTACAGTTTTTATTGTGATCAGTGATCACATTGTTTAAAGTGTTTTGTTCTTTTCTTTCTCTAAGCTGTTCAATGTGTATATACGAGTCAGGGAATGCCCATTTGGCTCTGTTTTGTACCTCATACCATTAAAAGTTAATCAAGGGAATTTTCAATAAAAAAAAAAACTTCAGGTTTTGTAACCATCCATACCAACCAATCATTCAAGAACTGGGATTATGCCAACTTAAGCGCACAAAACTGCCAAACAGCCGCAATCCACAGCCAGTGCATTCATAGGTGACAGGCCCACACGTACAGAAGCCAGATCACAAGCTTGCAAAGCTCTTAGCAGTTGGGTGAATGCAGCGGCCAGGGCTGTCTCTTCTTACCTTGTTGATTAGTGTCATGGCAAACACCAGCAGCTCGGAATCCGCCCCGTTCTTCTCCTCCAGGATATCAACCAGGTTTGACCACGGGCTGGTACCTGGGCACAAAGAGAACCGTTTAAAGTACTGAACATCATACAGGAGAATATTTGGATAAAATTGGCCTTTCAATGCAACTTTGTTCTGTTAAAAACATCTAAACTTAATTTTAAACACGAAACATGAATTCGATCTACTATTTGTATATAATTTTATCAATGTGCTAATGTTTGAAAAGCCTTGTTTCTATGCACAGTTTGTAATGATCTACGCACATAGCGGCAGTCATATTACGTTTCAGATTTTGCTTAGCAAGGCTGCACAGTGGACTTTGCCGCTCTGTGGAGGAAGGTGAGGGCCTGAATCTAGTCCGATACTCTACGTTGGAGATTTTTCGTTTATTTTGCAGTGCTCTCCTGTTTCCATAAACTTTAAGATAATCCCAACTATGGTGACTGCTTTTTATTTTTTATATATTTTTTTTTATAGGTTTTATGTTTAAAGTGGTTGTAAAGGTACAATCTTTTTAACTTCATGCATCCTATGTATGAAGGTAAAAAAAAAACTTTTGCACTTTGGCTTTTGGCAGCAGCAGGAGCCATTGGCTCCCACTACAGTCCATCAAAGCAAGTGAGCCAATCAGCAGATGGAGGGGGTGGGGCCAAGACACTGCTCCATGTGTGAATGGACAAACAGAGCCGTGGTTCAGGAGCACGCCTGCTTGCCAAGCAGCTTGCTGTGGGAGCACCCACCAGGAGGGAGGGGCCTGAGAAGAGGAGGATCTGGGGTGCTCTGTGCAAAACCATTACACAGAGCAGGTAAGTATGACATGTTTATTTAAAAAAAAAAAAAAAAAAAAAAAGGACTTTAATACCACACTAATCCTACTTTGAGTTTTTTTTTTTATTAATACAATAAAAACAGCAATTTAGCATTCATACAAAGTAACAGATGGATTATGATTATGAAGATGCACATAACTTTTATATAGTTTTAAATATAAATATCCAGATGGTTGGTCTGATTTACATATGGAATAATTAATTTGACATTTCAATAATTGGCTGTAGCATCACATCCTTTACCTGCTTCTGCTAAACACAATAGGGTTGATTTACTAAAACTGGAGTGTGCAGAAGTGGGTGCAGCTCTACATGGGTAGCAAATGAGCTGCTAATTTCAGCTTGATCAATTAAGCTTTGACAATAAATCCTGGAAGCTGATTGGTTTCTATCAGTGCTGCACCAGATTTTGCACTCCCCAGTTTTAGTAAATGAACCCCATTGTGTTTGTAGGCCAGGGGTAGGCAACCTCGGCTCTCCAGCTGTTTTGAAACTACAAGTCCCATGAGACATTGCAAGACCCTGACAATCAGAGTCATGACTCCTAGAGGTTGAGGGTTTGTAGTTTCAGCACAGTTGGAGGGCTGAGGTTGCCTACCCCTGTTGTAGGCACTTTCAACCGGGTGATGATTCCTGGCAGACATGGTTTAGGCAAGGCAGAAGCTTTGCTACCTTATCCTCCCAATTCCTTTGATCTGCATTAATAGGTTTTGCAACAAAAGGCACAGAAAATGTGCCCCATTTGCAATGACTGCACTGGTAAGGCTCCTTTCTATTTGACACTAACTGCACCTTCCCTGGTGAAGTGACAGGTACATGCACAACTTTGGCCAATTGCACTGTCCCCTTGGTTTGCTGTAAGAATATGAAGGTTGTAGCCGGGCCCTCTGAACTTCCATCAAACCCTCAACACCTGCCTAGGTTGCCTTGTGGATGACCTGGCTCTGCTTATTGGGGAAACGCTGGTTAGCCTGTATGAATTTTAAGCCTTTTCTGATCAGAAGCATTGGGGGTTATTTACAAAAACTGGAGAGTGCAAAAACCTGGTGCAGCTCTGCATAGAACCCAATCAGGTTTATTTGTCAAAGCTTGATTGAACAAGCTAAAGTTAGAAGCCAATTGGCTACCATGCACAGCTGCACCAGATTCTGAGTGCTCTTGTTTTAGTAAATCCCCCCCCCCATTGTCGTTCTCTTTGTGATAATCTGGCACCCATAGTGCTATTTGTGCATTTGCTCTACCGTCCCATCATATCATGGTTAAGCAGAACATAAAAAAAAAAGTTTAGATATCCTGCTTTGTTCCGGGAAGCAATCAGGATGACTGTGTGTGGTTGGACACAGACATCTGCCCAGGTTTTCTGCTTACAGTCAGATCTTGAAATGTCTGCATGTTTATAGACACCTTTACGACCCTGGCCGGCACATCCTGCACAGGGGAAAGTTGTACAGCTTTTTGTCAGACTGACATTTATAAGAATAAAAGAGGTTAGTTGAGGACTGCAATCTATAAACAGCAGATGTGCTGTATTCAGAGGTCAGGGGAAAAACAGCTGAAAAGATTTCTGTCTTTCTGTCCCTGCACCTGACACAGCATGAGGCACCGCGATGGGGTCCCATACCACCCCTCAATGCTCATGTCTGCTACATGTGTGGCAGAAGTCTAGATGCATTTGCCAAGATAGATGAAAAGTCTAACGAAAGCCCAGATGCGAGGTTCCACTCAAAGCAGAAGTCTTACCCCTGTTGTGATCGACAGTGTTTACGGCTTTAATAAGCAGTGGAGCATTCGACTCTGTGTACTCGACAAAGACGATCAAAAGCTTCAGGGCTGTTTTCACCACCAGGCGGTACTATGAAATCAGAAAAAAAACGGTTATTAAAGTAAAAGAAAAGATTTGAGGAAAGAGTGAATTTTAATAAACGGGAATAAAAATGTGTACAGGACAGAAAAGACACAGTATTGGATGTTGCAAATGATGCTCAATATCACTATGATGTTCAGGAGAAATCTAGAAATGAACAAGTGATACAGATAAATGAACCACTACAACAGGGTCTAAAAATGTTAATGCCATGGCCTGTAGCTACAAAATTCTCTATTTCAAGCCTCATTATTATCACCTGCCCACATTGATTTATTGAATTTGTATGTTACAATTAGTGGGATACATATTTACAGGGACTTGCTATCTGTATTGACATACTGCCTTAAAATTTTGCACGCTTAGTTACTTATTTTTTTAAGAACCGCCATACATCTCCTTTAATTGAACACCCAAACTCTTTTCTGTGCTACAGCATCGGTGTGATTCTGTAGCTGTCCCAAGTTGTCTATAAGACCCAGAACTGAGCGATCACATGACCACTGACTGATTGCTCGGTTCTTGGTCTGCTCAGAGCAGAGAGCAGTTAATGTCAAGTTTCCTCCAGCACTCACTGGAGTGCCTGGCTGAGAGCCAGAGCCAGCTGTCAATCAGGCAACTGGGAGGATTTCAACAATATTGTTGGGATCCTTCCAGGGCCCGGAGTAGCTCTGTGCCATCAGCCAACAGCAGGGTCACAGGAGAGCACAAATAAGTATACTCTGTGACCCAGAAGACAAGTATGGCCAAAAAACATTGGCCATACTTGTCTTTTAAGGCCACTCTATGCCTTGTTATGTTGACTTGTACAAAAATCACATAAGTAAAATAGGTATTAACTGTAAAGAAGCATAATAGTGTTTACAGCCACCTAGGACGAGCCAATCTTTGTTGTTCATTGTGCAGGTATCAAATGGTCAATAACAGAAGTCTGAAAGAATAGATATATAACTTGCATGGCCTCTGCACTTAGCCTAAAGGTCATTCCATTTACCTACAAGATTATTTAAAGAGGAAGTAAACCCTGATGAGTTTACTTCCTCTTTCATTCCCTGCAAAGGCAAAGCATAATGGACTACTATGCATCGCATATTAGCCCATTATGTGTCACTTACCTGACACAGGAGCCAGCGAAGTCACCACTGTCCCCTGTAGTCCGCCGCATCCATCTTGTTGGTGGGGTCTCGCAGCTCCGCCGCTGTCATTCGGCAAAGCCGTGATGTCACTCCCGCGCATGCGCACAGGAGCCGACACGCGCGGCAGCTCCGCCGCTGAGAATGCCACGCTCAGTGCACCTGCGCGCTGCTGTCTACGGCGCATGTGCCGTAGACAGCGGTGCCTGTTTTCGGGCGAATATCTCCTAAACCATATAGGTTTAGGAGATATTGCTTGGACCTACAGGTAAGCCTTAATCTAGGCTTACCTGTAGGTCAAAGTGGTTTGTAAGGGTTTACAACCACTTTAATTACCCCTTAAGTAGTGCCAGTTCTTCTAGGAACTGTGTTAGGGTGTTAGCATGTGTTAGGGTGTTCATTCTGTCACTATCCCTAATTAGGTGCTTTTGTAATGGCTTTCATACATTTTTCATAAATTGCATTGGGCATGTAAGCTGGAGCCCAGCATACGATCAGCTGGCACCTAACAGAAACCCATTACATTTATTGTTTCTTTCAGTTATCAAGTGGAGAAGTCTCTCAGCCCAGTAATTGTTTATTGGAAGTGACCATAAAAGTAGAACTATAGGCAAAACTTTTTTTTTTTTTAATTTTGGATAGAGTAAGGGAGGGTTATAACCCCTGTCAGATTTTTTTTTTTCACCAGCTGTGTCCCATTGCAGAGATTGCCCTTGACTACCTGGCCCATAGCCAAGCAAGAAGTGAGAGGAAATCTCTGTAAATTAAGGGAATTTCTTGGGGGCCCCCCCAAGTCACCAGAAATAGTGTCCCCATTGGAAGATTTCCCCTCTATTACTTTTCTGGGGACAACCCAAAATATGGGTTTTTCTTTTACTTTCACTTTCAATAATAATGGTAAACAGGACAAATAGAGGGTGAATACCCCTAATGGGGGCACAGACAACAATAAAAACCGACAGGGGTTCTAATCCCTCTCCACTCTGTCCAGAACGAAATTAGAAGTTTTGACTTTAGTTATACTTTAATAGAAGAGCCCATGATATTGATTGGAGCAGATCTTAAATGCTTTTATATAGTATCAGTTTGAAAGGAACAGAAAAGAAAACATGAAGGAGCATTTACGGAAACCAATGAACAGAAAGAAAACATTGCCAAAGGAAAACAAACAATCTAATTCAGACTCACCGGACTGCCGCAGAGCGTGTACAGCCATTGGATGGTCTCATTGTGATTGATAACGCCATTCATGCCATCAACAAAGAGCATGATCTGACTTAAAGCTGAAAATAAAAAGCATAAATATGTCAGTAAAATATATATTTTCTTTTTTACATGACGTGCAAGTTTTTGTTGATTTGCCAATGTGCACTTGGTTGTAGGGGGCATTTAAAGAAAAAAATCAGGTATGTTTTTTTTTTATATATAGTTCATATATTGGACAGCTTGGACCAATGTAACTGCATATACCATACATTGTGGGTTCCCTCTAGGTCAGCCTTTCTCAACCTTTTCAACACAGAGGAAACCTTGAAATAGTTCTCCGGTCTCAGGGAACCCCTGCTAAAAATTTGAAATCTACAACTCATGATACATTAGTGTGATGGTCAGTGGGAAGAATGGTCCTTACACTTGTGGTCATTGGAAAGAATTACCTCCTTACAGATATCTAAAAAGATCAATGGTGTGAGTGGGAACTTACCTGAGAGGCAGAAATCGCTCCATGCTGAAGGAACCCCTAGCAACCTCTGGAGGACCCCTAGGGTTCCACGGAACCCTGGTTGAGAATCGGTGCTCTAGAACAGTGGTCTCCAAACTGTAGCCCTTTGCTAGCTGTTATCTGGCCCCCTTGGGGCATTTACCCCCCCCCCCCACCCCCATTGTTGCTGAAATAGTTCTTGTCACTGACACCAACAACAGGGCACTTTTGCTCTCACTAACACCAAGGATGGGGCACTATGGCTCCCACTAACGCCAATGATGGGGTACCATTCCTCCCATTGACACCAAAGATGGGGCACTATTCCACCGATTGATACCACTGATGGGGCATTATTACTTCCCCTAATGCCAATCAATGAGCATTATTTACCCCACTGACGCAAGGACATTTTCTTATCCCACTGGCCACAGTGCGGCCCTCCTAAAGTTTGAAGAACAGTAAACTGGCCCTTTGTTTAGGAAGTTTGGAAACCCCTGCCTTAGAAGATGGAAATCACTGAAATGGACAACGATACTCAAGTAATCTCCACTTGCTTCCAGGTCCCATGGAGAATGGTTGCCCTGCTGCTTTGTGAACACAAGTGGTCGGCATGCTCAGCACAAGTGCCATTCAGAGAGTGCTTTGCATTTATTGAGAAAGTGCAAAGCATTCTCCGATTGGATGAGGTAAAGAGTGACGTGACTGCCCCGCCTCTCTACCTCATACAATCAGAGAACACCTTGCATTCTATGAAAAAGCATTCTCTGAATGGCGCTTGTGCCAAAAAACTGTCCTCCTGTATTTGTAAAGCAGCAGGGCAACTGTTATACACAGGTGGTGGAAGCAAATGGGGATCACTGGAGTAGCAGTGTCTACTTCAGTGGTTTCCAGCTTCTAGAGGGAATCCATAGGTATGGTATAGGCATAGTTACATTGGTCCAAGCTATAAATGTTTCTTTAAAGACACAGAGAAAACACAGATTTAATAAGTGGAAACTGGAGCTCAAGCTTCACTTTGTCCTATAGCAGCATTTTCCAACTTTGGGCAGTTGTCATGGCAATTTTAGCTGTGACCGAGTACCATAGGCACTATACTAAGGTACCATGTGTGGTGGCCAGTTACTTGCAGCAAACATGCCATAATAGTGCTGAATAGCCCTTCTCTGTCTCTGGAATTCAGCTAAAAACAAGCTCGAATTACAGTTCCCTGAAGGTGAATTTCTTTCATTCCCGTCCCATGATAAGCCCTCTTATGTCCTGCAAGTGTGCCTAAAGAGGACCTGTCTAAAAAGCAGAGGTCCAAGGAAAAGTAATCCATATTGCCTGTACGCTCCCTGAGGCTGATCTTTTCCCCCCCATTACTGACTTATCCTGCCTTGTTAAACAATGTATCTCTGTATAGAGGCGGCCAATCTTGTAGGGGCTTCCTCACGTCAGAGGTTCCACCTGATGCTTATGCTTGGTGGTCTGATTATTGAAAAAGCTGCAGGATAGGTGCAGAAAGCACAATGATTGAAGCAGATGCAAAGAGATGCATGGCTGCAAGTCCTCAGGTACAGCTTACTCTCCAGCAAAGAGAACAGCGGGCAGTACAGTAATGATATAAATTTATCTTCTACAAAATCTTGTGAGACTAACAGAAGTAGTAGTGCCTTAAATTATCCCACACTGAATATATACTGCCACGGGAATCAAGACATAGGAATGCCAATGCACAGGAAGAACAATGATATTTTTTAGGAAGATACATTTTCGAGAAACTGCATTAGGTACAATTAACTTCTCTAGAGGTTTTCCTATAGGATAGCATACAGTGCCTTGCAAAAGTATTCGGCCCCCTTGAACTTTTCAACCTTTTGCCACATTTCAGGCTTCAAACATAAAGATATAAAATTTTTATTTTTTGTGAAGAATCACCAACAAGTGGGACACAATTGTGAAGTGGAACGAAATCTATTGGATTTTTGAAACTTTTTTAACTAATAAAAAAATGAAAAGTGGGGCGTGCAAAATTATTCGGCCCCCTTGCGTTAATACTTTGTAGATCCACCTTTTGCTGCGATTACAGCTGCAAGTCGCTTGGGGTATGTCTCTATCAGTTTTGCACATCGAGAAACTGAAATTATTGCCCATTCTTCCTTGCAAAACAGCTGGAGCTCAGTGAGGTTGGATGGAGAGCGTTTGTGAACAGCAGTTTTCAGCTCTTTCCACAGATTCTCGATTGGATTCAGGTCTGGACTTTGACTTGGCCATTCTAACACCTGGAAACGTTTATTTGTGAACCATTCCTTTGTAGATTTTGCTGTATGTTTGGGATCATTGTCTTGTTGGAAGATAAATCTCTGTCCCAGTTTCAGGTCTTTTGCAGACTCCAACAGGTTTTCATCCAGAATGGTCCTGTATTTGGCTACATCCATCTTCCCCTCAATTTTAACCATCTTCCCTGTCCCTGCTGAAGAAAAGCAGGCCCAAACCATGATGCTGCCACCACCATGTTTGACAGTGGGGATGGTGTGTTGAGGGTGATGAGCTGTGTTGCTTTTACGCCAAACATATCGTTTTGCATTGAGGGCAAAAAGTTGGATTTTGGTTTCATCTGACCAGAGCACCTTCTTCCACATGTTTGGTGTGCCCCATTATTCGTGTCAGTGGGGAAAAATAGTGCCCCACACTTGGTGCCAGTGGGTGGAAGGGTGCCCATCTTTGGTATCAGTAGCATACTCCTCAGTTGTTGGTGTCAGTGACAAGAACTAAACCCCCATTGTTGGTGTTAGTAGGAGGAATAGTGTCTCAGGGGGCAGATAAAGGCAAGCAAAGGGCTATAGCAAATAAAGACATTTTGAAATTCATATGCTTCCAATCTTGTGGTAACAGTTTGGGGAGTGTATTTCTCTGTTCCAGCATGATAGTACCCATTTGCACAAAACCAGCTCCAAAAAGACATGGTTTGATGAGTTTGGTGCAGATCGGTGGTCTCCAAACTGCAAGCCAAGGGCAGAATGTGGCCCTCTTTCCATTATCCGGCTCTTGGAGCACTATTTCTCACACTGACACCGACGGTGGGGCATTCTTTTGCTGACACTGACGGTGGGGCATTCTTTTGCTGACGGTGGGGCATTCTTTTGCTGACGGTGACGGTGGGGCACTATTTCTCCCACTGAAAGAAGGCACTATTTCTCCCACTGAAAGAAGGCACTATTCCTCAAACTGACGCCAGCAATTTGGACTATTCCTCCCACAGACAACAGTAATGGGGCCCTATTCCTCCCATTAATACCAACAATGGGGTACTATTTATCATACTAATACCAATGATGGGGCATTGGGTACATCCACTGATGCTGGGTCATTTTCTACTACCACTAGGCAAGTTCTGCCCTCAAGTCCAAAGGACAGTAAACTGGCCCTTTATTTGAAACGATTGGAGACCCCTGATGTATAGGAACTCAAGTGGCCTGCTTAGAAGTCTGATCTCAACCCCACTGAACACCGTCAGTACCTGATCCCACAAAAGTTATTTTCCCAAGTTCCCCAAATCACTCCAAAGTCTTCTGGAAATCTCTCTCAGAAGAGCAGATGCTGTTATAGTCACAAGAGGGGAGATGTCCAATAAGCCCAAATAGATGAGATGGTCTGGTATCCACAAACCTTGGGCCGTATACTTGTATGTTTCTGGCACTCATTAGAACCTGAGGAAGTCAGTCAGATGAGTTTTGCTCATTATAGAACAAGTCCAGTAATTACTGGGTACATCATAACCTGAATAAATGAGAACCTTAACAGACACACCAATGTTACAAGTCTCACAATTTGGTGGACAATGTCTTAGGCAACCAATCAATGCACATTTTTCTCTGGGAAGAGGAACAACTAATGTCATTGTTTGCTATGCACAACATAATATTTATTTGCTTCCCGTTTTCCCAAGTTTCCCTAATTAACCTACCTGAGCTATCCCACCAGGAAGCTGTTACTGCGCGCCGCCAATCTTAAGTAGCCAAAGCAATTTCTGCCCCTTGTATCTCTGTGAATACGAGGCAGGAATTGCCTTGGCCGCTTATGATTGGGGATGTGTAGTGAGTTTCCTGGTGGGATATCTCAGGTGGGTTTTTAGCAAGAACACACAGCTCATCTCTAGTCCGAATTTGCTTGGTTAAGGGAAATATTACAAGATGGTACTCTTGAGTAAGTAGAATTTGTATAACTTTCTAACAATAAAATACAACTGCATAGGAGTACAGCAAGCAAACAAACCTCGAAGGATGTAATTCTGATAGTTCTGATCGGCTTCGGCCCCCACTTTGATCAGACATGTTAACCCTTCAGAGTTAACAAACTCTGGCACCAAATCTTTGTCTTCCTGTGTAAAAACCAAGAGTAGAGTCAACACAGAGTGGCAACCCAAAAAAAAAAAATACAATATATTTACCTATAAAATGAAAATTATCCATCACCAAACTTGACCAGTCAAACTGTACAATGTCGAGGTATTTGCCGTTAGCTCCAGCTGCTTCCCTAGGGAATGCCAGTCTAGGGTGGATGGACTTCCTGATCAAGTGACTGCCTTGATTGGCTCAAGCACAGAGTAAATGTAAGTGGGAGGTTCAGTGACCACAGGCTGGAAACCGAAGGTATCCAAAGTAGAAAGTTTGTCACCAGCACACCAAAGCAGGCCCAAAGTTTTATTCAGATTTGGACCTGCTTCAGGGGTCCTGTGTGGCTCCAATCCTTGCTTCTGTTATTACAACGTGATCTCTGAATAAAGCGTGCTTTGGCGCTCCTTGGTGTGCTGGTGACATACTTTGTGCTTGGATTGGCTGTCACAGTGCTCACATGATTGGGAGCTCATCCCAGTCATAACCAGAGATGGGGATGAAAGCTCAATCACTGTGCTGGCGATTGGGCACCTAGCACAGAAATCTTGTCCACCATAGATGAATATTTGAGGCATGTGCGCATAAAAGCCCACCGCTCTTGCCGAGGTTAACACTTGGGTGAATTAAGAAGAGCACCCGGTGTCCACTTGATTATAATAATTTATAGAATATAAAATACAGCCCTGAAGAAGGGGGAGGCAATTAGCCCAAAATACGTTGGCTCTACTTGTATTCTTGTTATCTTCAAATAATGATTATGATGAAACGATCATCAAGTGAGACCTACTTCTGGACACCGGGCCCTCCTCTTCAAGCACCCAGGTGTTCTCTGCGACAACAGTCCCATTGACATTATCAGAAGGGTAGCAGCTCTAGACCCCAACAAAGTCCATCACCCACCACCTACAATTGGGATAAAAATCCATTGGAAGCTATTCCCTCTCTACCCTTCATATAGAGACCTTCTGCCACCCGAACTCAAGGCCAGAGTTGAAAGACGCCACATCATAAAAGTTGACTGCATTTGTTTTTAATAAATATTGAAGGTTTAGATCAGGGGTCTCCAAACAAAGGTCCAGTTTACTGTCCTTCGGACCTGACGGGGAATGAATTGTGGCCAGTGGGAATAGATATTGTGCATCTTTGGCATTAGAGGGAGGAATAGTGCCCCAGTGTTGGTGTCAGTGGGAGGAATAGTGCCCCAGTGTTGGTGTGAGTGGGAGGAATAGTGCCCCAGTGTTGGTGTCAGTGGGAGGAATAGTGCCCCAGTGTTGGTGTCAGTGGGAGGAATAGTGCCCCAGTGTTGGTGTCAGTGGGAGGAATAGTGCCCCAGTGTTGGTGTCAGTGGGAGGAATAGTGCCCCAGTGTTGGTGTCAGTGGGAGGAATAGTGCCCCAGTGTTGGTGTCAGTGGGAGGAATAGTGCCCCAGTGTTGGTGTCAGTGGGAGGAATAGTGCCCCAGTGTTGGTGTCAGTGGAAGGAATAGTGCCCCAGTGTTGGTGTCAGTGGGAGGAATAGTGCCCCAGTGTTACTTTCAGTGGGAGGAATAGTGCCCCAGTGTTAATGTCAGTGGGAGGAATAGTGCCCCAGTGTTAATGTCAGTGGGAGGAATAGTGCCCCAGTGTTAATGTCAGTGGGAGGAATAGTGCCCCAGTGTTGGTGTCAGTGGGAGGAATAGTGCCCCAGTGTTGGTGTCAGTGGGAGGAATAGTGCCCCAGTGTTGGTGTCAGTGGGAGGAATAGTGCCCCAGTGTTGGTGTCAGTGGGAGGAATAGTGCCCCAGTGTTAATGTCAGTGGGAGGAATAGTGCCCCAGTGTTAATGTCAGTGGGAGGAATAGTGTCCCAGTGTTAATGTCAGTGGGAGGAATAGTGCCCCAGTGTTAATGTCAGTGGGAGGAATAGTGCCCCATCATAAGGTGTCAGTGGAAGATTAGTGCCCCATCATAGGGTGTCAGTGGGAGGAATAGTGTCTTACATCAGCGGGAGGCAAAGTGCCCCAAGGGCTGAATAGAGGCAAAGCAAAGGGCCGCAGTTTAGAGACCACTAGTTTAGAATATGAAGGAGGTCAGTGTACAGATGCCGTCATCTTGAGTGAGCTGCCTCTCACCCCTGTAATTCTAGTTACACAGACTTGCAGAGCTCGGAGCTCAAGTAAAATAGATCTGTAACGGGAGTGAAGCCGGGCACACAATCCTCAAACTCAGTCGAAGAAATAGAGCTGGACAGGAGAGGATTAGGACCTCAGAGTGTTGCGCAGAACCTCAAAGCAACGTTCCTTCACATAATAAACATATACTCAGCAAATATTAACTCTCGTGGCAGGCTCCCTTTAAAAGGGCAAAAAATAAAGTTATCGAAAGTTATCACAGCACTATTCTTCCTGCCGCTAACTTCAGAAAATAAGAAAAAATAAAGCAAAGTGAAGAAAGACAACTGGCGTATTAAACTTTACATCTGGATTTACTAAAGGGAGCTTGGCTCGGAGAATAAAATAGCGGCCTAGCGAGACAGTCTGGCAAAAAACGACCACATCATCAAAGAATTCCCACCTGGAAAAGCTGCTTGAGAGAGAAGAGCGATCGCCTCAGTTCCGGCCCGTTAGAGTTGTACAACTTTTCTGTAAAAGAAAGAGAAAATAACGGTTATGTGTACGTTCCACGTCTTCCGAGACTTCGCTATGTGGACTGCGAGGTGCTCGCTCCGCTTGCAGAATGACGCGCTCAGTCTCTCCAGGAGAGAGAAAAAAAAAAAAGAAGTCTTTTTTGGAGTCTGATACGAGTGACACAATAATAAGAAAAACAGAGGTAGGCGTGTTATAGAGCAGGCAGCCGCTGCTGCTGCTATATATCTCTCGCAGGAGCTGGAATAACACGCCGTTTCTCTCGTAAAGCCTTAATGGGACAAACGGACTGCTATCTGGGAGTATTAATCCATCGGAGATCGTCAGACCAGGCCAAGCTCGAGTCTCCTCCTATTTTACGGGTATCAGTGGAAAAAATAGCACAAGGTTGGTTTAAAAAAATGAAAATAAAAAAAAGTCTAAGTATGACAGGTCAAGGGTGAGAGGGTGTCAAAAAATAAAATCCCGATCAAGTGACCTGCATCCACTGGCTACCTGTACAGTCCCTGCTTGTTATTGTGTACCTGGCAGGAGTCAGGATGATTGGCAGTATTTAGCGTTTACCGTATTTATCGGCGTATAACACGCACCCCAAGTTTAGGAGGGAATTTTAAGGAAAAAAACTTTTAGGAGGGAAGTTTAAGGAAAACAAAAATTACATTTAAATGCCCATCAATGCAGCCTTATCAGTGTCCATCTGCAGCCTTGTCCATCATTGCAGCCTTGTCAGTGTCATTTGCAGCCCTGTCATGTACCCTTGCCAGTGTCATTGCAGCCTTGTCCATCGTTATACCCTTGTCAGTGTAATCTGCAGCCTTGTCATGTACCCTTGCCAGTGTCATTGCAGCCTTGTCCATCATTGTACCCTTGTCAGTGTCATTTGCAGCCCTGTCATGTACCCTTGCCAGTGTCATTGCAGCCTTGTCCATCATTGTACCCTTGTCAGTGTAATCTGCAGCCTTGTCATGTACCCTTGCCAGTGTCATTGCAGCCTTGTCAGTGTCATTTGCAGCCCTGTCATGTACCCTTGCCAGTGTCATTGCAGCCTTGTCCATCATTGTACCCTTGTCAGTGTAATCTGCAGCCCTGTCATGTACCCTTGCCAGTGTCATTGCAGCCTTGTCCATCATTGCAGCCTTGTCCATCATTGCAGCCTTGTCAGTGTCATATGCAGCTTTGTCATGCAGCCTTGTCCATCGTTGTACCCTTGTCAGTGTCATTTGCAGCCTTGTCAGTTTTATTTGCAGCTTTTTTTTTTTTCTTAAAATGGCACCGCCGAGATACAGAGCTGGATGTCCTGTGTATCTCAGTGGTGCTCGGTAGTTCTCGGCTGCCTTCGGTCCTTCTCGCCAGCTTTCGGCCGCCTTCGGCCCTTCTCGTCAGCTTTCGGCCGCGAGAAGGGCCAAAGGTGGCTAAAAGCAGCCGAGAAGGACCGAAGGCGGCCGAAAGCCACCCAAAGGCTCAAAGCGGTGGGAGATCGGCGTATAACACGCACACGCGATTTTCCCCTAATTTTAAGGGGAAAAAAGTGCGTGTTATACGTCGATAAATACGGTAGTTAAATGTGAAAATCAGAGGTGTTCTGTCACATTAGCAACCATGTAAGGTCAGCAGGTTTGCTGCTGCTTTTAAAATTTAACATCTAAACAGTCCGTCAGATTTACAAATACTGTATTTAAGCATATAAGCTTTGTGTTGAAAATAACGGTGAAATCTAAAACTCCGATGGGTGTAACAAGATTTGTCTTGTCTTTTTTTTTTTTTTTTTTGCTGATCCGAAAAATGATCCGATCCGTGACTCTGATCCGAGGAACGATCCGATAGCTTTTTGAGCCCTTGCACCCCTACCTTCGGTACATCTGTACACACACACACACGTAAACCTGTGCTTGCGCCGAAGTAAGGCAGCATTAATTAAAGTGGAAGTAAACTCCCCTATAATTTTCAGCCAAGGAAGCTGCCATCTTTGCCTCTGTTTAATCTTCAACTGCTATGGTGCTGCACATGTGTTTCGTTATGACACCAGCCATTGGGTGGTTTGATAGTTTGGCTGAGAGCACAGCCAATGTGCAGTTAGCATTCCCGGCATGCCTTTTTTTTTTAAACTGTTTAAATCCATGGGTTTACTTCCACTTTAGGGAGGCCCAAGACCTCTGTCCAATGTGTCACAGGGCTGTGTCAGGTCCCGAAGGCCCGTCAGATCCCTTTAGCACCTCTGTGCTCTCGCTGGGCATTCAAAAATGGTGGCGCCAAAGGGAGGGGAGAGAGCCATCATTAAGGGGACTGAAGTTCTCTTTAAATGTAAAAATTGTCCATTTATTAGGGAACCAGGAAAAAGTTATAAAAAAAAAAAAAAGTCAAGCAGTTCACGATGTCAACTTTTGTGACTTTACAGCGTACTCACCAAGGATGGCGTGAACTCGCACCGTCAGCTGTGTCCGCAGGATGAGAGTCGGTCTCCGGCCTTTGCTGGAAGAGAGACGAAAAAGACGTAAATAAAGACTCTATATCCATCTTTACAAGGTACACAAGCAGAACATAAAAGGTTCCTAATGAAATCATCAGATGGTCAAAAATATATAACTCTGCCGCACAATAGAAAAGCAATCGTTACTGTAGCCGGCTTGTAAACTAATCTGATCGAAAACCGATCTTGGATTGGTCAGATGCTTTGGAGGGCAGAGGAGAGAACGGGATCTAATAGACCCCAGATCTCTACATAAAGAAGTCATCCCTTCTGATAGCAATAATGTTCCTTTAAAATTAAAGGTGCAGTGTCAACATTTTTTATTTTTTTTTAACTACTTGCCTACTGCGCACTTTCACCCACTTCCTGCCCAGGCCAATTTTTGACAATTGCGCAACAATGTACACTGTACCCATATGACATTTTTTTCATTTATTCACACAAATGGATTTTTCTTTTGGCGGTATTTAATCACCACTCGCTAAACAAAAAAAAAAATTGGCTGAAAATTTTGAGGGAAAAAAACCTTTTTTTTTAGTTTTTGTAAAAAACGAGAATCATGATTTTTTTTTCTTCTTAGAATAAAGATCGCGATTCTCACAATTCTCGTAGCGTATCATCATCTTTCACATTATACAAAAAAAATAAAAAATAGGGCTAACTTTACAGTTTAGTGCTTTTTTTTGTATTCATTAAAGTGTATTTTTTTCCTAAAAAAAAAAAAAAAAAAATTGCGTTTGAAAAACCGCTTCACGAATACAGTGTGACATAAAATATTGCAATAACCGCCATTTTATTCTGCAGGGTTTCTGCTAATATATATAATGTTTGAGGGTTCAAAGTAATTTTCTAGCAAAAAATAATGATTTTAATTTGACACCAACAAAAAGGTTTAGTCTTTAAGTCAACTTCCCTCATTTACAGTTCATTCCTTTGATCTAAAGAACAAAATGTTACAATGTTTTATTTATAGTTAGCTCAGTGGCTGAGGAATGTTGTGAAACTTGGCAGGCTGTCTGTTTTTTGACAGCTGTCGACTTAAAGTGGAAGTAAACCCACTTTTTTAACTTTTACCTACAGGAAAGCCTATAATAAGGCTTACCTGTAGGTAAAAAAAATATCTCCTAAACCTGTACGGTTTAGGAGATATTCCCCTCGGTATGCGCCGCTGACTGCAGCGGCGCATGCGCACAAGGGGGTTCTCTCCGCGAAAATCCGGCAGCGCTCGTCCGGCCGGATTTAAATCTCCCGCGCGCATGCGCGGGAGTGACGATATCGCGGCTCCGGCCACTCACAGCGCCGGAGCCGCGATACCCGGAAGAGACGCCGAGGGAGCATGTCGGCTTCCTCGGCGTGGATCGGGCGAGATGTCGGGGCCTCGTTCTAAGGTAAGTATTTCATAATGAGCTAGTATGCGGTGCATACTAGCTCATTATGCCTTTTGCTTTGCAGGTTTTTAAAAAAAAAAATGCGGGTTTACTACCGCTTTAAGCAAAGAACTCTGCATAGAATCGGGAAAATGCTTTGTTAAGATCAGAAGGGAAGATTTATGATCTCGATTCTTAACGATTAATCGTGCAGCTCTAGTTTCTGTTTTAAAATTCTGCAAATAAGTAGTTTTTCTCATTCAGTGATGTGCACTGATAAGGCTGCACTGACGGCCACTGATGAGGAGGCTGCACTGATATGTGGCACTGATGGGGCTGCATTGATGATCAGTGTTCGGATTATCAGTGTAGATGTCCCCTGTAAGTAGTCAGTTACAGGCTCTGCTTTCCTCACTCTGTGACAGCGCATGAGATTATTGCCAATAACCGGCATGTCCGTATACACTGTGATTGGACACCTCAAACACAGAGTGCCCCAGGGGGCACACAGGGGGTGTGGTTTCCGAGAGGACATAAATGGACACCCTCCCAGGACAACAGAGCCGCACTGTAGGCATCTTTCAGCTATAGCGTGGAAAGGAAGTGGTTAAATAAAATAAATAATAAAATAAAAAGTTTTAAAAGCACCCCCAAGCTCCGTCACCAATGTGGACGCGTACGTAGGTCCCACACACATGTAAAATGGTGATCATACCACAACCACACCTGTGAAGTATCGTCATAGTTACATCGTTAGTAAGGTTGAATAAAGACACCAGTCCATCCAGTTCAACCTGAGTGAGTGTCTACATTTGTCCCTATCCCTGTGCATTGCACACTCACATCGGTCCCTACCCTCAAGGAGCCCACAAGTTCTTTCTTTGCTCATGAGCAATGAAAGAACAAAAAAGACAGAATTGGCCCAGACAGGAGGTGGTTAGAGTGGAATTAAACTCTAATACAAAAAAAACGGAACAAATCAGGCCCTTTACTACAGGAGATACATGCAATGTCTCTTCTGCAATAAAATAAACCTACCTGTCTGCTAACAGCCTTCTGAAGTATGTACACTGAGCTGCGCATGCAGTGCCTGTGTGCAGGGAGGACTGTACTCCTGCACATGTGCGGGAGTGATGGAATCCCACACTGGCAAAATCAAGATGCCTGAAGTTGGGCACCTGGAAGAAACCGGGGAGAAGATGCTGGCAAGGAACCGCACACGTGTCAAAAAAATATGAAGCAAAAGGTATCACTGAGTTTAGTTCTGCGGGAATGCGAGAGTGACGTCATTCCGCAACATGGTCGAAGATGGGCAACCAGAAGGAGACAGGGACCTCACAGGCATCCAACTATGGAAGCAAAGGTGGTAAAGGTGATCCATGCTAGGATACCATAAGCTAAAGGTAGAATCCTCTTTGGTGGGGGTTTCCCGACAACCTGAAAATTATAACACATAAGCTGAAGGTAGAATCCTCTTTGGTTGGGGTTCCTCGACAACCTGAAAATGATAACATATAAGCTGAAGGTAGAATCCTCTTTGGTTGGAGTTCCTCGACCACCTGAAATTTATAAACACATAAGCTGAAGGTAGAATCCTCCTTGGTTGAGGGTTCCCCCGACAACCTGAAAGTTATAACCCATAAGCTGAAGGTAGAACCCTCTTTGGTTGGGGGTTCCCCGACAACCTGAAAATCTTAACACATAAGGTGAAGGTAGAATCCTCTTTGGTTGAGGGTTCCCCGACAACCTGAAAGTTATAACGCATAAGCTGAAGGTAGAATCCTCTTTGGTTGGGGGTTCCCCGACAACCTGAAAATCTTAACACATAAGGTGAAGGTAGAATCCTCTTTGGTTGAGGGTTCCCCGACAACCTGAAAGTTATAACACATAAGCTGAAGGTAGAATCTTGTTTGGTTGAGGGTTCACCGACAACCTAAAAAACGATTACATGGGACCCTCAAGGGTAAAAAAGGTTGAGAAAGGCCGATGTGAACAATTTTGTTGTTGCAATAAAGCAGATTCCAGTTATCAATGAGTGTAAGTAATAAATTGGATTAAACGCAGACGCTGACAATCAGCCATTTCCTTTCCTACAGTTTTTATGAGTCAATAACAACATGATAAGTTATAAGTCATAAGGAAAATGTTGTAATAGGATTTGGGGATGAATCAGGTATGAGGACACACATCGGCACGTTCGAGTGCAGCATTTAGTCAGCTCGGGTTATTAATATGGATATGATGCCTCAAAAAGGAAAAACACAGACATTAACGAGCGGAATATTGCAGTGCTCAGAGTGACAGGCCGCCACTAGGGGAGCCCTTGAGTTGCAACAGCTCGCTAACTCATCCATCCTTAGAATAACAGTGCGGAGTCATTGTGCCGAGCATTCAATGTACAGAACACAACCGCGTAGAACAATTCAAATAAACACAGGGATCAAGAGGACTACGTAAGGGCAGTGCAGACACTCATTCCATGGATATTAGGTGCAGCCACTCATTCTCTAGATATTAAAGGTTAAATGCTTTATTTATCAAACTCTTGGGCCGCGTACACACGGGTGGACTGTTCGCCCAACTTAGTCCGCTGAACAGTGTTTCAGCGGACAGTCCGCTCGTGTGTGGGCTTCAGCGGACTGTTTCAGCGGACAGTCTGACGAACAAAGTCTTACGGAATTTCCGTAAGACAGTCCGTTCAAACTTGGTTTTGTCCGTCCAAACTTGGTTCCAGCGGACAGTCCGCTCGTGTGTAGGCAAGTTGGACGGACTAAGTATCGCGCATGCTCAGAAAGGGTTTACACGGCCGAAGGTTGCATTGCAGTGTATAGGACGTCGTTTTTCTAGTCCCGTCGTACGTGCTGTAGACGTCATCGCGCACGCTTTCAGCGGACTGTTCGTTCATCGTGTGGGGTCAAGTCCGTTCATGCAAATTTTGAGCGGACTGTTTGTCGGATTGTTTGACGAACTTAGTTGGGCGAACAGTCCGCCCGTGTGTACGCGGCCTTAGACAGATGAACATTTCTCAATGCCTTAGGTACCAAATTCCACCTTTAAACGTCTCATACTGCATGAGGGAGAATGACAAGTTGACCGATTGGTTGCTACGGGCAAAGAGAACCGTTTGTCTTGTGAGGTTATCGTAATAATACAATTTTGACCTTTGGAATCTAAGAACAATGACCCGATGACATCAGAGAAACTGATAAAATGACATTCTGACACTTAAGGTTGCAAAATAATAATGCAACGAGGCTCCTGAGCAATGGCGGGCTGGTACTAAGGGTCAAGGAGTAACGGCACATTGACACTCATGGACACAATGCAATGCTACAATGACAACTAGGGTTGAAAATAACAAATGGATGCTTGTGGTCCCAGGACAATGATATACCTAAAGCCGAGTACCAAAACAATGACATACTGCCACTTGTGGCTCAAGAACATTGGTGGGTAGAAACCAAAACACTGACATACTGACATGGGGTTTCAGAACAATGGGACACTGACATTGGGGTACTAAAACCATGAAATTTCAACATTGGGGAAAAAAAGACCATGAAATATAGACACTAGTGGTCCCAAAACCATGAAATACTGACGCCAGGGTCCCAAAACCATGAAATACTGATGCCGGGATCCAAAACCATAAAATACTGACACTGGGGTCCCAAAACCATAAAATACTGGCATTAGGGGTCACAGAGCAATATGACTAGAATACCAAAACCATGACACACTGACACTTGTGGTCTCAGGACAATGGCACCAGGGTTCCCGAAAGAATTACATAGTTAGATAGTTAGTAAGGTTGAATAAAGACACCAGTCCATCCAGTCCAACCTGAGTGTCTACAATTGTCCTTAGCCCTGTACATTGCACACTCACATCCATCCCTACCCTCAAGGAGCCCACAATCCCAGGTCCCCATTCATATACTAGGGCCAATTTTGGACAGAAGCCATTTAACCTACCTGCATGTCTTTGGTGTGTGGGAGGAAACCGGAGTACCCGGAGGAAACCCACGCAGGCACAGGGAGAACATGCAAACTCCAGGCAGGTAGTGTCGTGGTTGGGATTCGAACCAATGACCCTTTTTACTGCTAGGTGAGAGTGCTACCCACTACACAACAGAATGATATACTAGTTACTTGTGGTCACGGAACAAGAATACACCAACACTGGGATACCAAAACTATGAAATACCGACACTATGGGTTCCAGAGCAATAATATTGGAGTACCAAAATAACGACACACTGACAGTAGAGGCGCAAAAACGATGGCATAGCAACACTTGGGTCCAAAAACCAAGAAATACTGACACTAGTGGTCCCAGAGCAATGATACCGGAGTACCAAAACACTGACACACTGACATTGGGCACCAAAACTATGGCATACTAACACGGGGGAAAATACAATAAATTGGTTCCGCCCTATGGACTCAGGTAAACTGTAATAGCTGCTGCCTCCACATATGCCAAGCACCAATAGGTGAATGGCAACAATGAAAAACAATAATGGGTAAATGGAATTGGCGCTGAAAATGTGTAATGCCCTGTACACACGGTCGGACTTTCCGACGACAAAAATCAGTCAGATTTTTTCAAACAGATTTTGGCCCAAATTTGTCTTGCATACACACGGTCGCACAAAGTTGTTGGAAAATACGATCGTTCAAAATGAGGTGAGGCAGAACACGTACGACGGGACTATAAACGGGCCAGTATCCAATAGCTTTCGTCTCATAATTTATTCTGAGCATGCGTGGCACTTTGTCCGTCAGAATTGTGTACACACGATCGGAAATTTACGCGATCGGATTTTGCTGTCGAAAAATTTGAGATCCTGCTCTCAAAACTTTGTGTGTCGGAAATTACGATGGAAAAAGTCAGATGGAGCCCACACACAATCGGAATTTTCCGGCAAAACGATCCGATCGCACATTTTCTGTCGGAAAAGTCCAACCGTGTGTACAGGGCATTATAGTTGATAATGTATATATTATTAGATAATGTAAAAAAATATTAAAGTGGTAAATAAAAAACAAACAACTTTGAAAAGTTGCAACACCTTATGCCGCGTACACACGAGCGGATTGTATGGCGTACTTAGTCCGTCATACAATCCGACGGACAGTCCGTCGTACTTTCCACTGAACGGACTTGACCACACACGGATACACAAACAGTACGTCGAAAGCTTGCGCGATGACGTGTACAGCACGTACGACGGAACTAGAAATAGGAAGTCCAAGACACAGCAAAGCACCCTTCCGCCGTGTAAATCCTTTCTGGGCATGCGCCATTCTTAGTCCGTCGAACTAGCATACTGACGACCGTATTGTCCGCTGAAACCAAAGTACGACGGACAGAATTTAGAAAAAACTGAAATTCTTAGTACTCCGGACTGCACGCTGAAAAAGTCAGCTGAAGCCCACACACGAGCGGATTGTCCGCTGAAATGTGTTTCGACGGACTAAGTACGCCATACAATCCGCTCGTGTGTACGCGGCATTAGACAAAGTGGCAAGTGCAATAACAGCTGATTGAGATATTCCAATAGTAACATAATAAAAATCCATAAACTTAAGTGAAGTCCATGAAATTTCCATCTATTAAGAAGTGAAAAAGGTGCTACAGAAAACGTACACAGATCCAAGCAAATTCTTTGTGTCACACTCGTGTCCCCCTTATGTGCTGCACTCACCAGATGACACTACCCATTGAAGGGCAACCAGGTTTCACAGTACCAAATGACTGTAAATAGAGGGTCCTCACTGCAGCCTCCTTGTTTTTCTTCGCCCCAGTGTTCTCATGAAAAAACAATATTGACACCCATAGCGCCACTCCGTTAAAACTAAATGCTTTATTGCGCTGAAAAGAATAAAAAACTTTCAGGAATCCAGACAGATACAGGCGTGTGTACAAAAATCAGTAATTCCAGGTCTCGGTGCGTCCCACAAACCAAACCGGATGTGACGTAATGATGCAAATAGCTCAGTCTTATGCGTTTCGTCACAAAAGACGTAATCGGAAGCGGCGCCATGTTGCTCCACCATCTGGTTTATATATGATGCGGTAGCCTAGCAGCACTTTGTATAAGGTGTTGCAACTTTTCAAAGTTGTTTATGTTTTTTTGTTTACCACTTTAATATTGTTTACATTATCGAATATTGTTTATACTATTACACATTAGCAACGCCAATACCATTTACCCATTATCGTTTTTCATACCAACACTGGGGGTTCCAAAACAATGAAATACTGACATTAGTGGTCCCAGAGCAATAATGCTAGAGTACCAAAACCATGACACAATGACACCAGTGCTCTCAAACAACGACACTGGGGTGCCAAAAGAGAAACATACTGGTACTTGTGGGGTCCCGGCACAAGGTTACACTGACACCGGGGAATCAAAACTATAAGAAACTATGAAATACTGGCACTAGGGGTATCAGAGCAATGATACTGGAGTACCAAAACCATGACAAACTGACACTGGGGTATCAAAACCATGACATTGACGCTAGTGGTCTTAGAATAATGACAATGGGGTACAAAAAGAACGACATACTGGTCCCAACACAAGGACACACTGACACTTGGGTAGCCAAAAAAATTACACACTTGCACTTGTGGCCCCAGAACAATTACATGATGGCACTGGGGTACCAAAACAATGACACTGACACAAGGATATCCAAAAAGACGACACCTGATCTCAGAACAATTATATAAACTGATAGTGATCCTAGAGCAGTGATGGCGAACCTTGGCACCCCAGATGTTTTGGAACTACATTTCCCATGATGCTCCACTACACTGCAGAGTGCCAGAGCATCATGGCAAATGTAGTTCCAAAACATCTGGGGTGCCAAGGTTCGCCATCACTGTCCTAGAGCAAGGAAGAGCTGGTTACAGAATGGTACACTGCCACAGGGGTACAACAACCAACTGACACTACTGGTTCAAGAACAATGGCACCGGAGTAGCAAAACAATGGCAAATGGGGTCCCAGAACAATGACAAACTGAAACAGGGGTCACACTGATCATGCACTCTGCAGTGTAGGTGAGCATCATGGGAAATTAGGTTCCAAAACATCTGGGGTGCCAAGGTTCGCCACCACTGGTCTAATATGATCCACCCACTGCCACTCCCAGACAGGCTGATTGGAGAATGGTGGTACATAATTTCTTGGAGGGTGAGACCTAGGTGCCTCAAACCCCTAGGTTCTCTATAACGGTTAGAGATTTACACCTAGCAACAGATGAAAAACAAGCTCTGGACCGCCGCACTCTTCAGAAGATCACTTTCTTTTATTGGGAAATCACATCACAGCTCAACAAACACAGCGAACAAGGAAAAATTTCTGACGCTTCACACTAGCTGTAGTGCTTAAAGCGGGAGTCCACCTTTTTTTTTTTTTTGAAAGCCAGCAGCTACAAATACTGCAGCTGCTGACTTTTAAAATAAGGACACTTACCCGCCCAGCGCGCCCGCGATGTCGGCACCCGAAGCCGATCTCTCGATCGTCTCTCGGGTGCTGCTGCCGCCATCTTGGGTATGGGAATCAGGAAGTGGAGCCTTTCGGCTTCATTTCCCGGTTCCCTACTGGGCATGCGCGAATCGCGCTGCGCAATAAGGATGGACCCGCTGCCTCTGGGATCTGTGTGTTTCCCAGCAGGCCGCGGGGGACTTTCGGAAAGGGGCGTAGATCTACGCCCCTTTCCGCAGAGAGCTATCCCGGAAGTGGGTGCAGTTACCTGGATTATCCAGGTAACTGCACCCCCCTCCCCCCTGAAAGGTGCCGATTGTGGCGCCGGAGGGGGGGGGATTCCAATGAGCAGAAGGTCCAATTTAGGGTGGACCTCCGCTTTAATCATAGCCATTGATTTCCCAATAAAAGAAAGTGGTCTTCTGAAGAGTGCGGCAGTCCAGAGCTCGTTTTTCATCTGTTGCTAGTGGTAATAGCCAGCACCTGTGGCTTCCCATCCGAAGAGACAGTTTACAGCCTGCATGTGTGCTCCTGGAGCGGTGAGATCCCTTCTCCTAGAGAATTACACCTACTGCTGTTGTGCTGCTTGATCGTTCTGTTCTCAGGTATGCCCATTCCCCTTCTCACCCTTCCCCCACCATTTCACTTCGGGTTATATTGGATGCAGCACCTGAGGTGTTGTATCCTATATGTGAGAATGCAATCCGGTTTTGATACAATGGTTAAAATACCCAACAAGCACCCTTATGACTGGGGTATGACTTGATGAAGTCATACGAGGCTGGCTAACCGAATGTATCGGAGGAGTCTTTGCTCTTGTAACCCAATGTCCTCCCTTGTCCCTCTATGTGCCCCTATAAGTGCCCTTACTGTAAGGGCACTTATTGTTTTTTAAATTTTTCTGTTTTGTCGTGTTTTGCTTTTCTCAATGTATGTTATTTTGATAGTATAAAATAGATTATACAAAAAAAAAAGAAGCAAATAACCCCCAATGTATCATGTTAGTAGAGGTGCGTTCTCGGGTCACCTTGAGTCTCTACCTTTCCCATACATTTTAAAGTCTAAAGATTCCTTCTTATTACGTCAACTTTCTGGGCGAGAACGTCCCAAGTTTTCGAGTCAGTGTTACCACGTTGCTACGCTACAAACCAACAAGCGTTCCTGGAGATAGTCTATGATCTTACTGGGGGCAAAATCCAACAGGAAACGGGATTAAGTATTAGGAGACCAGATGTCAAGTCTATGCTACTTAGTGGTAAAGAGCTCAGTTTTTCCAAACCAAGACTGTTTATTAAAGCATGTCTCGCTTATCCTACAGCACCGAGAGAAGGAGGAGTAGGGGGGGTGTCACTGCCACAATATAAACACAAGAAATACGAAATGCCGGAATTCCAGGAGGCCACCAAAATGCAGCCTCAGCATGACAAGAGGCCGCAGTGTGGCCCAGTGCTTGAGAGACTGCAGCGTACCCCGCTGACGGCAGGGAAAAGCAGATTCCTAGAGTGCGTACGGTTCTTGTATAAATCTGCCATGTATTATTGTATATATACTCTCTTCTCTTGAGGATCAGAGATCTAGAGGTTTCCACTAATTCATCAAGGTAATAGGGCAATTCATAAAGACTGCAGGATGATGTACAAGAGGAGAGACGTTGAGGGTTTGCAGGAATACCAGTGCAAATGATGACGCAGAGAAGGATGTGTTCTATGGATTGCACACTATGGTGGATTTCGCTTAGAACTGTGTAGTTTAAAGAGAACCTGTCTAGGGGGTGCCCCCAAAAGTTTATGAAAGTGTGGCAACCTTGGGTTGGCCCGCTGTGATGACTGGCTGGGAGCCTTTGTGCTTTACCCCCCCGGCGCATCGGGAAGAGGATGTTGTGTGGCTTATGCTGTCTGCCCCCCTTCTTCCCTTCCCCCCCTTTCTCCCCTGCCCCCCCCCTATTTTCCATCTGGGTTGAACGGACCCTGTCGAAGCAAAATGGATGCATCTCTTGGAGTTCAATGAGTCTATGTATACTGCATTGTTTATGTTTGCAAGATACTATGTTATGTATTGCGTGGATTTTGTACCATCTCCTTCTAATAAAGACCAAGTTTCTTGTTAAAAAACTTCCTTTTCCAACGCTCTGATCCCAAGTTGAAAGACTGTTCAATGGTTTGAGTTTTGCAAATAAAATCCATTCAAGTGGAAAGAGAACCTGTCATTTTGTCCATCCAGGGCTCCTTCCGCACAAGCCAGTGATAGATGTCCAGCAGTCCCTCACCACACAGGCCTTTACCTCACCCAGTACAAAATACCTCGACCACCTTCCATGCGATAGTGATCGCTATGCCTGAATGTGACGGCGCCTCTTGAAATGTCTCTTTAAGCCCTTGTACACACGGTCGGACATTCCGATGGAAAATGTCCGATCGGATCGTGTTGTCGGATAATCCGACCTTGTGTGGGCTCCATCGGACTGTTTCCGTCGGAATATCCGACCAACAAAGTTTTAGAGCTGGGCTATAAAATTTTCCGACAACATGATCCAATCGGACTTTGTCCGATCGTTTTTAGAGAATTTCGATCGGACAAAGTGCCACGCATGCTCAGATCAAATTCCTAGACCAAAGCTACTGGCTACTAGCCTGAACGTAGTCCCGCCGTAACGAAATAACGTCATCACGTTCCGAACGATCTGATTTTCCAACAACTTTGTCCGACCGTGTATATGTGACAGCAGTTTCAGACAATATCCGATGGATTTTGTTGTCGGAATGTCCGACCGTGTGTACAAGGGCTAAAAGGCTAAACTACACGGGCAATTTTAATCTCTTTATTGAGGATAAAAATCCATCAAAATCCATCATAAGACCTCATGAGAACTCAGATTATGACGAAGCGAACCTTGATTTGTGAAACGTGTTAATCTTGCCATGCCTGCATAGAGGTCTCATGATGTCCTATGATGTATCTTGATGGATTTTTATCTTCAATAAAGTAATTATCACTGCTTCATACCTGGAAGTGCGGTCAACCTTTCTTGAACCATTGGCACTTATTCAGGCTGCGGAATGGACCGGCACCACATGGTTGAAGGGAGTAATCCTTCCCACCTGGAGCGGCACAGCTCCGTCTTTGTATCAGTTAATTAGAATCTCTTGCTAGGAGAGGCTTAATCACTTGCTGATAAGGGTCACTAGGCTAGTGCTACACCGGAGAATTTCAGTAGATCTATTGTGCTACTAAAATTGCTAAAATAGCTACACAAGCAGCATGCAGGAGCATCTTGTTGTGATCAATCACACATAATTGGAGCACTATGCGATCAGACAAGATTCAGCACTTGTGTAGCATACTCTATAGAAGGGGTCTACAAACATTCTAAACAGAGGGCCAGTTCACAGTCCCTTGGACTTTAGGGGGGCCGGACTGTGGCCACTGGGTATAGAAAATGACGTCAGTGGGAATCAACAATGCCCCACCTTTGGTGTTAAGTGGGAGGAATTGTGTCCCATCATGTGTCATTGGGTCCAATTGTTGCGGTCATTGGGAAGAATTGTGCCCCATTGTTCGTGTCATTGGGCCCAATTGTTGAGGCCATTGGGAGGAATAGTGCTCCTTCATTGGTGTAGGTGGGAGGAGTCGTGCCCCAACAATGGATTCATTTTGCCCAATTGTTGGTGACATTGGCAGGAATAGTGCTGCATCGTTGGTGACATTGGCTGGAATAGTGCTCCATCGTTGGTGACATTGGCTGGAATAGTGCTCCATCGTTGGTGACATTGGCTGGAATAGTGCTCCATCGTTGGTGACATTGGCTGGAATAGTGCCCCATCGTTGGTGACATTGGCTGGAATAGTGCCCCATCGTTGGTGACATTGGCTGGAATAGTGCCCCATCGTTGGTGAAATCGGGAGGATAGTGCCCCATCGTTGGTGAAATCGGGAGGATAGTGCCCCATCGTTGGTGAAATTGGGAGGATAGTGCCCCATCGTTGGTGAAATCGGGAGGATAGTGCCCCATCGTTGGTGAAATCGGGAGGATAGTGCCCCATCGTTGGTGAAATCGGGAGGATAGTGCCCCATCGTTGGTGAAATTGGGAGGATAGTGCCCCATCGTTGGTGAAATTGGGAGGATAGTGCCCCATCGTTGGTGAAATCGGGAGGAATAGTGCCACATCGTTGGTGAAATCGAGATGAATAGTGCCACATCGTTGGTGAAATCGAGATGAATAGTGCCACATTGTTGGTGAAATCGAGAGGAATAGTGCCACATTGTTGGTGAAATCGAGAGGAATAGTGCCACATTGTTGGTGAAATCGAGAGGAATAGTGCCACATCGTTGGTGAAATCGGGAGGAATAGTGCCACATCGTTGGTGAAATCGGGAGGAATAGTGCCACATCGTTGGTGAAATCGAGAGGAATAGTGCCACATCGTTGGTGAAATCGGGAGGAATAGTGCCACATCGTTGGTGAAATCGAGAGGAATAGTGCCACATCGTTGGTGAAATCGAGAGGAATAGTGCCACATTGTTGGTGAAATCGAGAGGAATAGTGCCACATCGTTGGTGAAATCGAGAGGAATAGTGCCACATCGTTGGTGAAATAGGGAGGAATAGTGCCACATTGTTGGTGAAATCGGGAGGAATAGTGCCACATCATTGGTGAAATTGGGAGGAATAGTGCCACATCGTTGGTGAAATTGGGAGGACTTTTTTTTAAAGTTTATTTACTTCTTGATAAGAAAATGTAACATAGCAGAACGTTCATACCCTGCAACCCACATAAACTGCTGACAGAAATTCATCAAATCAGACTTTGTCCAGTACTCTAAACTATCACAGCGCTGATGGGAATTTCTCAAAGCTGGCTATGGACAGCTGGCCCCACGTCAAAGGTGATCTGGAAGTCACCTGCGGCATGCCCTGTGCAGCATCATGAATTGTATCCAGTGCTGCTCGGCAAGGAGGTAAACGTTGTCAGAGCGGTGTTTACTTTGGCTGGGTCGGGGGAATAGTTGGAGAACACGCTGGGTGTATATTGTTTATTTGCTTTACGATCATTATCTCTTGGCCCAGAGCTTATCCAATGTCGAATGCTGGCTTGATAAAATGAAAACTAAAAACCTGGGCTATTCATAGCCGTGCCTAAACAATGGGTCTATTTCTGCAAAAGGCAGCCAACCACATTCAATTTCAGCTGGCGGGGCAAGTCTCTACAAGTCAACTACTATTTGATTGCTAGCAATAAATAGTGCTGCGACAATTGCGAGGTATTTTGTTTATGGAATATATACGCTGTAAATATGCCAACAGACATTACAGGACACCCGGCGGCCGATCCAAGTTTGTAAGGATGGAATCTCAGAATTCTTCTTTTCAGTCGTTTTTATTGAGTCTTCAAAAAGGGAAGGTAACGACAATGATGCATAACGCGTAAAGATGAACGAGAAGAGAAGAGGAGGAGGGTGGGTGGCGTCTCAGAATTTTTGAAAAGTAGTTTAAATGGGGAGGGGAGCAGGGACCATCACCGGTTCATCAACCGTCATCTTTAATCCATAGTTCCTCTTATTGGGGCCAGAAATAGGGGGGCTTCCACATGCATAAACAAATAAAAAAAACACACGGTGACCTTCAGATGAATGGAACTATTGCTAGCTATCAGAGGTACCTTTTGTGGAAGGCATCATCTATAAAAGGAGGAAAGAAGGTAGGTACCCAGGTACCCTCATATGCAACAGTAGGCCCCTTTGTTTTTAGGAAAACCCTTTGAGGTTGAGCTCAAGCCTGGCCATAGAGATGCAAGGGCGGACAATTGTGCAGTCATGGTCTGACTCGTCTGGAGGAAGGTCTACTAGCCAGAAGTCCTCATAGTACGTAAGCTGGGCTCAACCTAGTCTACACACTTTTGAATATATGCCATTACTAGATTTGAAGCCCAACTCCGGGGGGGGGGGGGGGGGGGGTTAACCAGATAGCTTATACTCACCTGATCCTCCGATCCAGTGGCCAACATCACTCACCAACGATCCAGCGGTGAACTTTGCTTGACATCCTCAAATCCAGAGCAGTTTATTGGGCTTGATGATATCACAACAGTCCACTGCACAAGATCACTAGACCATGGGGGGGGGGGGGGGGGTTTGGTCTAGGGCAGGAGCAGCAGGGACTGGCCTTGTGCTGGGAGGATCGGAAGATTTATTAAGTATATCTCCCTTCTCCAAACCTCTAGACCAGGGGTGTAAAACTCAATTTCATCACGGTCCGCATCAACATTATGGTTGCCCTCAAAGGGCCAGTTGTATCGGTAAGACTAGATGTCAAGAGCACCTCACCCACCCTTACATCAGTTATCAAGAGTTCCCACCACCATCAGAAGTCATAAGTCCCCCACCCTTCCTTACATCACAGTTTACCCCCCCCCTTACCTTGTGCTGCTGGGGGCAGAGCTGGGAAACAGAACGCGTAGGGTCTGGAGGAGGGCCAGAGGAGGGCTGGAGTCAGCTTCCAGAGTATGCTGAATGCTAAGACCAGGGGAAGCAGAGACAAGAGGGTGCTGCATATTTACCGAGAGGCACAGGATCTGTAGGAGTCGTCCTGTCCTCCTCTCTAAGGCGGGGGGGGGGGGGGGGCAATAGCTAAGGAGCAGCAGGGGACCAGTCTTCTGCTGGCAGGATTGGAGGATTAGGCAAGTACATCTCCCTTCTCCAATACCCTAGACCAGGGGTGTCAGAGGCTAGCCTCTTGCACAGAGAACCGCAGGACCTGGTGGAGGAGTTCTGTCCTCCTCTCTGCTATCAACTGCTTAGACAAAGTGGGGGCGGCGATGAGGGAAGTGCTGCAGGTATGAGGGCCACATGAAATGGCCTGGCAGGTCATATTCAGCCCATGGGCTTTGTGTTTGACACATATGCCCTAGACAAAGGTGAGCCGTTAACCTCTGTAGTGCAGGCACAGCCCCACTGCAAGGGAAAACTATATTAATAGAGCTGCACAATTAATCATGAAAAAATTGTGATCTCAATTCAACCCCCCCCCCCGGCCTTACATCTCTATTGCAGAGTTTGCTGATTCTTTCATATAACAAGTGGAGAGACTTATCTGCTCACTCAGCTGTCAAAAGAAAACATCTGGGCAGTCTGCCAAGTTTAACATGAAACATTGTAACTAACTCTTCTTTCTTAGATCAAAGGGATACATTTCTTTGTGAAAAAAATAAATCCAGGCAGTCTGCCAAGTTTTTAAACAACTGTAAATGCAGTAAGATTAACCACTTAAAGTCTAAATCTTTTTTTCTGACACTTGTTTCTTAAAAAAATAAATCATGAATGTGCCTAAAAAAAAATAAAACATTGGGACAAAATTTTTTAATTTTTTTTTATTTTTTTTAGCTAGAAAATTACTTGGAACCCCCAAACATTATATATATTTTTTTAGTAGACACCCTAGAGCAGTTATGGCGAACCTTGGCACCCCAGATGCTTTGGAATTACATTTCCCATGATGCTCATGCACTCTGCAATATAGTTGAGCATCATGGGAAATGTAGTTCCAAAACATCTGGGGTGCCAAGGTTCACCATCACTGCCCTAGAGAATAAAATGGTGGTTGTTGCAATATTTTACGTCACACTATATTTGTGCAGTGGTCTTTCAAATGCAAATTTCTTTGGGAAAAATTACTTTAATGAATAAAAAAGAAAAAACACAACCGGTAAAGTTAACCCCTTTTTGTTTTTTGTATAATGTGAAGGATTTTAGGTCGCGAGAATCGTGATCTTTTTATTCTAAGTAAAAAAAAAAAAATCATGATTCTCATTTTGGCCAGAATCGTGCAGCTCCAGTACAACATAACTACTCCTCTTAAAAGTCTGCAAACACATTCCTATTTACTATTAGCATTCATTATTATTAATGTCTACCTATCAGTACCCTAAAGCCAAGAGTCACATAATAAAATCAATGGTTTCTGTTAAAACAAACAATATAGCGTTATGTGCATTAAAATTTCCATAAGTCACGTTTTTTTGACAGTCATGTTATATAAGCCGGGTCAGTGGCCCTCAATCCAGACTACGTCTCGGAAGCAGCTGGAATTTATGGTGGAATTTTTATGTTAAGCCGTACTTCCTGTTTAGAAAGCACATTTTTCTTTTTTTGTACTGTGTTTTAAGAAGTATAAAAACATAAATTCAATAAAAAAATTAAAAAATTACTTATAAAACCCCCAAACATTATAATATATAGAATGTTTGGGGGTTCTACAAGTAATTTTCTAGCCAAAAATAATGATTTTTAACTTGAAACCAACAAGTGTCAGAAAAAGTTTTAGCCTTTAAGTAGTTAAACTTCTCTCATTTACAGACCGAAGTTCATTCCTTTGATCTAAAGAACAAGTTACAACGTTTATAGTTAGCTCAGCAGTTGAGGAATGTTGCGAAACTTGGCGGACTGCCTGTTTTTTTGTTTTTTTTACAGCCGTGGGCTTGAGCAGAAAACATAGAATCGGGAAAATGCTTGCGAGGGGGGTAAAGAATCGCGATCTCGATTCTTAACGATTAACCGTGCAGCTCTATTGTTAGGGTTTGCACATACTTTAATCACTTGCCGACTGCATAACTTAAATATACTGCGGCAAGGTGGCACTGCTGCACCAGATCACGTACCTAGTACGCAATCCCATACCTTCTGGTAAGGGGCGCGCACATGCGTGCCTCCGGCAGCCCGCTTCTGCTGTGATTATACACAGCAGGAGCTGATCTGTGGGTACTGCGGACACTGTGTCCACTGGCACCCACAGATCATCCAGCGCAGAGGCAGAACGGCGGTCTGCCTATGTAAATGAGGCAGATTGCTGTTCTGACAGGAGGGAAGGCATGGATCCCGTCTCTGCAAAGCAGGGACCAGGACCCATGTCTTCCCCTAGGTAAAAGCACCTCCCACACTACATCAAAACACTGACTAGGCACCCTTTGATCGCCGATGTTTAACCCCTTCCCAGCCAGTGTCATTAGTATAGCGACAGTGCTTTTATTTATTTTTTAACACCGATTACTGTATTCGTGTCACTGGTCCCCAAAGGGTGTCAGTTTGTGTCCAACTGTCTGCCGCAATATTGCAGTCCTGCTATAAGTTGCAGATTACTAGTAAAAAAATAAAAATAAATAAATAAAAATATCCCATATTTTGTTTGTAGACGCTATCATTTTTGCGGAGACCAATCAATATACGCTTATTGGGATTTTTTTTAATCAAAAATATGCAGCAGAATACATATTGGCCTAAATTGATGAAGCAATTTGATTTGAATTGATTTTTTTTTCAATTATTTTATTGGATAGGCTTTATAGCAGAAAGTAGAAAAAATTATTTTTTTTTTTTCTCAAAATTGTCAGCCTTATTTGTTTATAGAGCAAAAAATAAAAACCGCAGAGGTGATCAAATACCTCCAAAAGAAAGCTCTATTTGTGAGGGGGGGTTATTTGGGTACAGCATCACACAATCGCGCAATTGTCAGTTAAAGTAAAGCAGTGCCGTATCGCAAAAAATGTCCTGGTCATGAAGGGGGGGTAAATCTTACGGAGGTCAAGTGGTTAAAAGCAAGCCAATCGTTTTGCCCCAAATGGGCGTAGCACAGGTTTACTTTAAGATTTTTCTACAGACATGTAAGGTTATATTTGGGCAAATTTGTATGTTTTTGGGTTGATGGTGGAAGGAGAGAGAAGTACTCGCCTATCTCGAGAGAGATAATATTGACAGACTGGGAAAATCCATCATGGCCAATCAAATCCCTCTTGAGCAGACTTTGGCAGGTAGCATCAACCTATAACACCTGTGATTTCCTACAAACAATCTTTGTTTTACAAATAAAAATTTGAAACAACAAAGGATTCCCAAAGCACCAAGGGTTATCACAAGAGACAGCACAGCAGCAACAGCAGGCTGCTCTGATTGAAACTACAAACTGAGCTGTCTGCTAACGCAGAAGACACTGCAAGGAGTCATGTGTGTAAATTGCAGCTTGAGATAAAGAGCTTGGTAAACGGCCTGTTTTGCAGTTGACTTTGTCCGACTGACACTTCAGATTGAGCCATCCTAAATTAACGCTCCCCCGGTACAAAAAGAACCTAAATACTCACCTCTCTTGCTGCCCGCAACCTCTCCTTCTGCAACAGAAAATCGCCTGTTAAAGTATCGTTAGAAGATGACACTTCCTCCCGCTGGCCCTTATTAAGTAAAGGAGGCAGTGGTGACATAGAGGCCAGCAGATCGAACCACAAAGCGCAGAGGGAGGGAACCAGATAATGGGAAATGTTGTTACATTGTATTTTATAGTCTGGAACGTTAAAAAATAAAAATAAAAATGAATATCCCTTTTAAATACGAGGGACAGCTGTAGCCAAGCTCCTTATCCATAGTGTCATGGCTCGCTCTCCGGGGATTGCGGCTTCCCACAGTGACTCAAATCTTCTAAGAATACCACTGATGACAGGGAGAGGAATGAATCATAATACCCAGAAAAAAAATGCAAGTTCACTGTCCCTGTCTGGGAAGATGGACGCTCCTACCGACGCCAGATGCATTTAGGAGAACAGAAACACAATATAGAATTGCAGGCACTTGAAGATCCACCGAAAACCAGATAGCATGGCAACCTTTAGTGGACAACATTGGGCCACCCGCTTTGACTTTAACACACATTAAAGCACCTACTGCTTCAACATGCTTTCTTAAAGCTTGGCAAATGCCCCGAGTGTGTTGATTTTCAACTTGTTTCAAAGGGGCTAAGCAGAATCCCAAGTAGTACCCTCACTCAGCAGATCTCCAGCTTATTAGCACCCACATTCAGCTCATCCACTGGCTCAATAGTTCCCCTAGGTCTATCAATGCCCCACCCAGTAGTACCCACAGCTTGGCTGAACCCCTGCTCAGTGGCAACCCCCCCCCAGCTACCTGCTGATCCTCTTCTCTCTCCAGTCCCCAATCACCTTCCACTAGATTGCTCCCACACTGCGCACCATGTGTGACATGTTCTAGTTTCTCCTGCTCTGGTCCCCCAGTTCTGCTGATCCTCTGGTTTGCTGATCCTCCTTTCCCTCCGGGCCCCGATCACCTCCAACTAGATTGCTCCCACACTGCGTACTACGTGTGACATCTAGGATTCTCCTGCTCTGGTCCACCAGTTCTGTTGATCCTCTGGTTTGCTGATCCTCCTCTCCCTCCATCCCCGATCACCTCCCACTAGATTGCTTCCACACTGCGCACCATGTGTGACATCTAGTTTCTCCTGCTCTGGTCCCCCAGTTCTGCTGATCCTCCTCTCCCTCCATCCCCGATCACCTCCCACTAGATTGCTCCCACACTGCGCACCATGTGTGACATCTAGTTTCTCCTGCTCTGGTCCCCCAGTTCTGCTGATCTTCCTCTCCCTCCATCCCCGATCACCTCCCACTAGATTGCTCCCACACTGCGCACCATGTGTGACAATCTTGTAGTTTCTCCTGCTCTGGTTCCCCAGTTCAGGTGATCCTCCTCTCTCTCCGAGCCCCGATCACCTCCCACACTGCGCACAACATCTTCTAGTTTCTCCTGCCCTGGTCCCCCAGCTGTGCCGATCCTCTGGTTTGCGGATCCTCCTCTCCCTCCATCTCCGATCACCTCCCACTAGATTGTTCCCACACTGCGTACTACGTGTGACATCTTGATTCTCCTGCTCTGGTCCACCAGTTCTGTTGATCCTCTGGTTTGCTGATCCTCCTCTCCCGCCATCCCTGATCACCTCCTACTAGATTGCTTCCACACTGCGCACCATGTGTGACATCTAGTTTCTCCTGCTCTGGTCCCCCAGTTCTGCTGATCCTCCTCTCCCTCCATCCCCGATCACCTCCCACTAGATTGCTCCCACACTGCGCACCATGTGTGACATCATGTAGTTTCTCCTGCTCTGGTTCCCCAGTTCAGGTGATCCTCCTCTCTCTCCGAGCCCCGATCACCTCCCACACTGCGCACAACATCTTCTAGTTTCTCCTGCTCTGGTCCCCCAGCTGTGCCGATCCTCTGGTTTGCGGATCCTCCTCTCCCTCCATCCCCGATCACCTCCCACTAGATTGCTCCCACACTGCGCACCACATGTGACATCTTCTAGTTTCTCCTGCTCTGGTCCCCCAATTCTGCTGATCCTCCTCTCTCTCCGAGCCCCGATCACCTCCCACACTGCGCACCACATGTGACATCTTCTAGTTTCTCCTGCTCTGGTCCCCCAGTTCTGCTGATCCTCCTCTCTCTCCAAGCCCCTATCACCTCCCACACTGTGCACCACATGTGACATCTTCTAGTTTCTCCTGCTCTGGTCCCTAAGTTCTGCTGATCCTCTGGTTTGCTGATCCTCCTGGCCCCGATCACCTCCCACTAGATTTTTCCCACACGGCGCACATCGTGCGACATCTTCTAGCTTCTCCTGCTCTGGTCCCCCAGTTCTGCTGATCCTCTGGTTTGCTGAACCTCCTCTCCCTCCTTGCCCCGATCACCTCCCACTAGATTGCTCCTATGCTGCACACCACGTGCGACATCTTCTAGTTTCCCCTGCTCTGGTCCCCCAGTTCTGCTGATTCTCCACCGCTCAGACCTTTCCCTCTGGTCCCTGCTCACCTTCTGCTATAGCACTCTCATGTAGCACACCATGTGTGCCACCTGCAAGTTGCTCCACTCCAAACCCTTTTCACCTTCCTGCTACCCCACACTGCACACCAGATGTGACAGCTGCATCAGACACTTCCAGGATATATACATATGAACCGGAAGTGACTGCTGATGATGTCTTTCTGGTTCTCTTGTTGGTTTCCCAGTGCATCCTGGGATATCTTATACCTGCAAACCCTCCAAAACCAAGAAGCTGAATAAAAGGCCCTCAAATGCTTCAGTTGCTGTTAGCGAGCACTGTCATGGACTTCTATGGAGGCTTTGGAGACGCTTTGAAGCATTAAAAAAGCGACATGGGGGATCATTTTTGAAGCAAAGCAAAAACGTGTGACCAGGACTATAAGGTGACCATTTTATTTAGTGACAGGAGCTTTGATTGGCATTCAGGGTGCTGTAAAAAAGCCTAATGTCTTATTTTGAAGTGTAAATGAGGCCTTAGTACCTTGTAGCACTGGGAACCTGTGTTCAATTCCCAAGAATAACACAAACAGCAGAGTTTGTATATGGAACGCAACCTGGCGTTCTTCATCAATGTACCTAATATTTTGGAGACTGTCTTTGTTTTATAACGTAGAGGTGGCAGAAATTAGAATTGCAATGGGGAAACCACACCTCTGCAGACAACAAGAGATACAGAAAACCATGGACTTATCCAGCCCTCCGATATTCCACAACTGACCTAATTTTAGGTGGGATTAGGTTTTTAATTGAAAGGAAATAAATAATTTGGAGAGAGGCGTATCCCACATCAGTATTGGTGCATCAGGGAGAGGCGGTCATTGCGTGTGACCGTCTAAATGCAAAATCCCACGATCCATATTTCCCACAACATTGGGAGTGATGGAATGACTAGCTGATACCTGTAATTATGTGTTGGATTAATACACTGCCTCCATTGTATTCTGCACACACGCAATTACTAGCAGTCAGCAGAGCGTGCAGGGACCGCGCGTCAGGTGGGACCACGTCTAATATTCCTCCCTCGGTGCAATTATCGCCAAAAAGGAGAAAGCTACTCAGCACTTAACTATACATGGGAAATGCCTACATAGTCCTCTTACCGTGACAAACCATCCCAGGTTTAATGGGCGACTATACAGAACATGCTGTCATAAGACATAATATGGTCCAGGGAGATATTCAGTCTGTCTGTATAACATATAAAAAAACATCTATAAAAATCTTCTCAATCAAAATCTATTAAGCTTGGTTCACACTACTGCGGCTGCGATTATGCAGTGCGAGTTGGTTGCATTTTGGACGTGGTTTGCATATTATATGGGGCCAAAACTGCACTGGAATCGCACCGAACTAGTACAGGAAACTTTGCCAAAATCGCACCATGCTGGTTTGCAGTGAATGGACACCATTGAAAACAATATGATTTTCATTGTCATTCGATTTTGTGCGACTGAAAACACATCTGAAATCGTACTAGTGTGAACCAGGCCTTAAAGTAAATCAAGTCATATAAATCAATCTGTTTATCCATCCATCTATAAGAATCAAATCAATCTACCTACGTCAATCTATCTAAATCAATCAATCTAGCAGTATCAACCTATGTATCTATATCAATCAATCTATTTAAATCAAATCAATCCATATCTCTCTACCTAAATCTATATCAATCTATACAAACTCATCCTATCACAACAATGGCGACTGAGAGGGATTGTGGCTGTTGCGTGCTGCACGGTCCACAGGCCTGTTCGTTGTGCGCCGCACTGTCCGTAAGGCCTGTTCGCGCGCCGCACTGTCCGTAAGGCCTGTTCGCGCGCCGCACTGTCCGTAAGGCCTGTTCGCGCGCCGCACTGTCCGTAAGGCCTGTTCGCGCGCCGCACTGTCCGTAAGGCCTGTTCGCGCGCCGCACTGTCCGTAAGGCCTGTTCTTGCGCCGCACTGTCCGTAAGGCCTGTTCGTGCGCGTGCCATGGTGTCCGTAGGCCTGTGTGTACGTGCCGGTGTCCATAGGCCTATGCGCACCGCTGTGTCCTTACACTGCTGACAATCTGAGGACTCCTCTCCCCCCAGCTGTGTTTTCTTGACAACAAACCAATATCAGTTTCTGTGTGGTAAAAACATGGCTGCCACAGGTGTTTCCGATGTCAGGATTGTCGATTTCCACGGCTGCCACGCAAGGAAGACAGATTGCGCTTCCCACGTGTCTCCCTGACATGTTCATGTCTGTCACAAAGAAACACGTATACAAAAACCTCTCTTTAGTCACGGAGGGCAAATGATAGTTGTGGGTGGACTAAACAAGCGGATATGAAGCATCATCTGATCTGAACAGCGTACCTTCTGTCAAAATCAATTTATTATTTTATTTAATGAGTTAGTTCACCTTTACCAAAAATCCTTATGCAGATAATGGGTGTCTGTAAATAAATACATGGGAATACTTCCAGGACATTGCTAAGTGAAATCTAGTCATTACTGCTCAACCCCATCACAGGAGCCTGTGTGCACGCGCCGCGGTGTCCGTAGGCCTGTGTGTGCACGCGCCGCGGTGTCCGTAGGCCTGTGTGTGCACGCGCCGCGGTGTCCGTAGGCCTGTGTGTGCACGCGCCGCGGTGTCCGTAGGCCTGTGTGTGCACGCGCCGCGGTGTCCGTAGGCCTTTGTGTGTGTGCACGCGCCGTCCATAGGCCTTTGTGTGTGTGCACGCGCCGCGGTGTCCTTAGGCCTGTGTGTGCACGCGCTGTCCGTAGGCCTGTGTGTGCACACGCCGCGGTGTCCGTAGGCCTGTGTGTGCACGTGCCGCGGTGTCCATAAGCCTCTGTGTGCACCATGGTGTCCATAAGCCTAAGCACACTGCGGTGTCCTTACACTGCTGACATTCTGAGAACTCCTCTCCACTCAGCTGTGTTTTCTTGACAACAAACCAATATCAGTTTCTGTGTGGTATAAACATGGCTGCCACAGGTGTTTACGATGTCGGCATTGTTGATTTCCATGGCTGCCACCCAAAGAAGACAGATCGCACTTCCCACGTGTCTCCCTGACATGTTCTGTGATGTCTGTCACAAAGAAACATGTATACAAAAAACCTTTTAGTCACGGAGGGTGAATGATAGTTGTGGGTGGATTAATCAAGCGGATATGAAGCAAGGCTCGGTACCATGTTATCTGAACTGACCGGTGTTCCTTTTGTTTTTAGGTGTACTGTCTCGTTAAGGCTGAGACACAACACACATCACTTTGCTTCACACAACAACAGCAATACATACAGTCTCTTGACACTCACGGCTTCCAGCATGTGAGGATCTGGAACAGCGTCATCCGTGCCCGCATTCTCCACCAGCTGTAACGATCTGGGGTGATTATACTCAAGTGGAGTATGCACTTTTAGGAATACTGGTCAGTCCAGGGCGTGGTAGCCCAATTTTATTTAAACAAAACAAACTTCACAGAAAGTCTTCCCTCGCAGGGGTTTCCACCATCATTGCATACCAGAAAAACTTCAGCCTCCCGGCTCACTCACTCTTACTTAGTCAAACTCCCTCCTGGAACTTACGTTCTCAGCTGTGTGCTTCTTGGTCGCAGGCCACATCTGACTCCAGCAGACATACAGGCTCAGATTCCTAGAGACTGTCTGTCTCTCTTTCGTGGACCGATCTCCACCTGAAAGCCCCCCCCACCCCCCCGACTCCTACACCAGGCCACCTGCCTGTAGAGTGGAGCTGTTCCCAAGTGTGAGCCCTGAGCTCTCTTCCTGAGGGGGAATATAAACCCAGCCCGCAGGTGTGCAATCATCATGCCTGTCTTTGCAAAAAATAGGCTGATGGTACCAATATACACCATGACCTGGGGGTCGCTTCTCCTAAACCTGTATAGGTAGTATTTTGGTAAAGGTGAACTAACCCTTTAAGGCCTCACTCACTGAAGCGTACCAATCCATACACCCATGCGAAGGGCTGTCTTCCTCCACACAGGATACACAGGTGTTCCATGCAGCCTGCTGAAATCAATGACAGACTGCGTTCTAATCCATGTATCAGACCCACAAGGATTTACACTCCGGGGATGCACTTGGAGACCCATGCAGGTCCGCCTGTCATTTGAACAGTCTGCATGCATGGGACTGCACCGAACTCCTGTGCATGCTTTGCGGGTGAGGATGGCGTGTCGCACAGGTGTACGGATTGGTACTGCCATGTGAACCCGGCCTAAAAATGGAATTAAACTGAACTAGACCGAGAAGTGCCACTGAACTAATTATATACGGCAGTTGAAAATGAACATGACTTTAGGCCTCGTCCTTGTCACTCCGGACAGACATAGACAAGCCAGCTGTTGTTCTATGGATGCGGCAGATACCCTGTAATATGAACTCAGAAGATCCCAACACACTATACTGATCCGTTACAAGGCACTGGTGATTAAAAGTACACACATTGGCATAGGGCAGGTCACATAGTGCAAAGGTCAATGCTGCACATAGTTATTCCATACAGCCATGCACGGACACCTGTAGAGATGGTGAGGTGCATCCAGATGCTGCTGTTGCCTTATTGCAGGAATGAAAGTGGACCTGAACTCAAAAAGTGAAGATTTGTTACGCAACATGGAACATAAAAACTTGTGAATTGTGCCCACAGCAGTGTACGTTCCATTATGTGAGGGTGCCTAGGCATTCCTGTACCAACAGCCATATATCAGGATATCTGCAGTGTGTTCTCAGGCACTGCTACCTCTGACCGCTATTCTTCTGAGAGTTAAAATTAAAATTGGTGACGTCACTACTGTGCTGCTCACTGTTCTCCTTGCTGGAGATTCTGACACGAGGAAGCAAAACCATGCCTCGACCAAGATGGCCGCCTCCACACAGAGGCAAAGTAAAACAGTTGTATGGCACAAAGGCTGGCTGGAGGGTGGAGTATTTGGAGGGGGTGATCCAATAAATAAGTATACTCTGTGGGTAGCTCAATTAGATAGTCCATCCTACTGAAGGCTGCAGCACCTCCATTTCAGAGTTATGGGTAGATCTTCTGGTACTTGTTCACTGTAAGAGAATAATGGGACAGGGGACGTCACCATCTAAGTGTAGATATTTTCTAAATCGCTGGTTGCACTGGCATCCATGCACCCATCCTCTTCCTGCTACCAACTCTGCATTGCCTGGCAATGCTTTCCTGCTGAACTCTGTTACACAGCTTCCAGACTTTAACCGGCAGCTTCCCAGACAAACTCTGCAGATGCCCGCTGGACTTACTGTGCCAAATCTCTTATTTTATATAGGTGAGTGTAACTGGTTTTTATCCATTGGTTTTAATAAATATCTACACTTAGATGGTGGCGCCCCCCAGATCATTATTCTCTTACAGTGAACTGTGCAGAACAAGGCATGGCAGTAAAGGGAAAAGATCAGCACCAGGCAGATCACATATACTACTGGTGCTTAAAACTTTGTCTGCCTTTTGCGCACAGCTTCCACAGCGCTGCTCCTCTTGAACAGGTCACGAGCTGGAGACCCAAGTAGGGTGCAGACTTGAGAACCAGAAATTATTAATAGCAGCAGTGGCCATGGAGGTGGCACAGAGATACAGAGGAGTCTTGGGGAAACAGGATACCTGTTGGGACCGGGGGACAAGGCCAGTGTGTCCGCTTGTACAGCAATGGTGAGTCCTTAGAAGGGACAAGGCACAAAAGCCCAGGAGCCATCTTGTTTTCACCAGAGTTTCCAAAGGTGGACTTGGGTTTTGCTGCAGATGAAATCTAGGTTGTGGCTCTCTAACTCACACAAGTAGAGAGCTGAAAACTTGGGGAAGAGCCCTTGAAGCGGGGAGATGCTGGGATCAATGGTCTGTAGGTAACACAATCCAAGATAGTAGGAATCCACAGAATAACACAGGGGAGGAAAACAGTCTAAGCCCCTGTACACACGGTCGGAGATTTCCACAACCAAATCCGTCGGATTTTGCCGGTCGGATCTTGTCTGAAACTGTTGCATACACACGGTCGGACAAAGTTGGCGAAAAAATCTGATCTTTCAGAACGTGATGACGTAATTTCGTTACGATGGGACTACATTCAGGCTAGTAGCCAATAGCTTTGATGTAGGAACTTGATCTGAGCATGCGTGGCACTTGGTCCGATCAAAATTCTCTACACATGATCGGAGTATGTCCGATCAGCCCAGTTGGTCGGGAAATATTTCCAACATGTTGGAAAATTGGGTCCGACGGATATTCCAATGGAATCAGTCCGATGCATACCACACACAGTCGGATTATCCGACGACACGGTCCGATAGGATACATTCCGATGGATTCTCCGACCGTGTGTACAAGGGCTAGGAGTGCATGGGTGCAGGTACAGGATGCGTGCTCAGGGATCACAAGGCTGGAAGCAGACCAGAGTACATAATGATCACTGGAGAGTGTGGTGATTTGGAAGATCCCCCACCCAGACAGCAATCAACTGGCACACATCTGCTTGATCCATGGACAACAGATTGTCCATTATGGCCAGACTGTCCAACGTACTGGAGCTGCACAGGTGCACTTTAAAAACAGACTATGATAACCGCCTGAGCAGTTGCTATCGCTTGTTTGTGTTTATGACATGGTCATTCCAGAGGTCTCGCTGTGTAGATATGAAATTCCCGACATCCTGAGTCATGATACCAATTACTCCAGGAATGGATTAGAACATCAGATCAAATTCTGAGAGCTGTCCGGCTGAACCGGCCAAGATTCAAAACATGTATGGGCAGGCTAAATGTTCCCAAGTTAATCGATCGATCAACTTGCCAGCCTGCTGGATTGTACATGTGATTATCGCTAGCGGCTGGTATAGCATTCAGGCAATAATCACTGTGTTCACCTGGTGAGGATGGCTTCCCCTACCCCTACCAGGAGGATACAATGGCCTGACGGCAGGGATTCCCCTTTGCTCCATCTATTGCCGGCTTAACTCTCCTAGACTCCTTTCCTCCTGGCAGAAGGAGTACAAAAAAAAAAAGCTTGACACTTGTAAACAAACAAAAAAAAAAAGAACGCGTCTAGGCGTGCCAAGCGTTTAGGCGTTAATTTCATTAAAAAAACGCTTAAAACTTGTAAATATAATGCGTTTAGGCGTGTCAAGCACTTGGGTGTTAATTCATGTCATTGGCCAGAATAAAAATGTATTCTGGTCCTTGAAATGAATTGAAGCTCAAGCAATAAACGCAAGTAGAGTTACCACGAGATTAGGCGTGTTTACAAGTGTTCTGGCAGTGGATTTGTGTTTTCCTGCCTCCAAACGCCTATCTGTGTGCATGGACACATAGCATAGCATGCATGTAATAGAATGTATAAACAACGGACTCCATATTAGGATAAGGTAGAAATTAACTTTTTGTGTGAGTGAGTTTTGCCATGGTCAGCTTGACTAGCAGTTTACATAGAACCACACCATATGAGATACTGTGGTTAAGCCAAATCTTGGAGTAGCATCTTGTGTCAGCAAGTCATCAGTTATTTCTTGTTATCTAGCCAGCAGTCTAACCCTTGATAAGAAAGTACTGAGTTTATAGCCCTTATGCCGTGTACACACGACCGGACTTTCAGGCAGACTAGGTCTGACGGTCTTCCCAACGGACTTTCGGCAGACTTCCGACGGACTTTCCGAACGAACGGACTTGGCCACACACAATCACACCAAAAGTCCGACGGATTCAACCGTGATGACGTACGACCGGACTAGAATAAGGAAGTTCATAGCCAATAGCTGCCCTACCATCGGTTTTCGTCCGTCGGACTAGCATACAGACAAACTGATTTTTCGACAGGACTCGAGTCCATTGGAAAGATTTGAAACATGTTCTAAATCTAAAGTCCGTCTGATTTTTCAACAGCAAAGGGCCGATGAAGCCCACACACGGTCAAATTGTCCGACAGATTCGTTCCGTCGGACCTTTGCTGACGAAAAAGTCCGGCAGCATGTACACGGCATAAGACATGTATTTTTACTGGTATATAAACTGTTGTACTCAAAGGCAGAGAGCGGTTGTTGCAATATTTTATGTCACGCAGCATTTGCACAGAGGTCTTTCAAATGCACTATTTAAAAAATAAAAATAAAATAAAAACAGTAAAGTTAGCCCATTTTTTTTTTTCGTCCAAAAGTTTTGACTACCTGTTTTTATTTAATATATAGGTTTATTTTTTTTAATCTAAATCATACATACAAGTAAACTGATTGGAGGTTTGTTATGTTTAAATGTAAGAAATTTTCTGTATCACTTATGAAGACTGCTTTCACACTGGAGCGGGCAGGCGTTGATGGTAAAACGCAAGTTTTAGCGGCTCTTTACCATCATTTTAGCGGTGCTATTTGGCTGCTAGTGGGGCAAATATAACCCAGCTAGCGGCCAAGAAAGAGGTTAAATGCGCCCATGAAGCACTGCTGCCAAATCGCATTGCATGCGCTTCGGCAGTGGTGCCCATTCATATCAATGGGCAGGAGTGGTGGAGGAGCGGTATACACCACTCCAAACGTGCTGCTTGCAGGACTTTTTTTTTAAGATCCTGCCAGCGCATCGCCTCAGTGTGAAAGCACTCTGTCTTTCACACAGACTGCAGGGGAGCCATTTTGCAGGCACTTTACAGGCGCTATTTTTAGCCCAAAAGCGCCTGAAAAACGCCCCAGTGGGAAAGGTGTGTTAGATCAAGGGGGATTAAAAAAAAAAATAATAATAAATAAAAAAGGGAAAAAATAAATAAATAAAATAAAATCGGCCTAACATATCAGCCCAAAAAAAATCGGCATCATATATCGGCTATCGGCCGCCATGATTTCTAAATATCGGCATCGGCCAGAGAAAAACCCATATCGGTCGACCTCTAGTCAAGATGCATAATTCCTTTCAAAGAGAAGCAGAAAATACATCCAGTGTGCATGAGCCCTAAAGATGAAAAAGCAGTAAAGAACCTTCTTTTATATTGTTTATTCCAAAAACGTGAGACATATGCATGCTTCCATTGCAGGCCTCTACTTCAGAAAATGCTGGTCTCCTGGCTATCATGCTGCCCGTCTCTAACCCGAAACAAGCTTGCAAAAAAATAAAAAAAAAGACTAATGACTTTCAACATCTCCATACTTGTTCCTGGTCATTAAGTTACTAGGCAGGTGCTGAGGTCAGAGAGACAAGGAGGTCAGCAATGGCAGCCCCACATTTCTCTTTAAAGTGTGCTCGGTGATAAACGATCGGGGATAACAGAAACGTGCAATAAAACACCCCCCAGCCGAAAGCAGAGATCTTCCACCAGGCAAATTCTGCATAACTGAACGCAGACAGCGCTGGCACCTCGCCACGCAGAACAGATTGTGTAGAAGATAAAATAACTCTTCCATGGAAGGTTTGCTGACTCGTCCTGTCATCAGGTCCATGTCCTCCTATTACACATGACATGCTGAACATATGGACAACATAACGGACTCCATGTGGACATAGAACAGCGAGAAGGCAGCAAACGCTGCGTGTTATAAACCCAATTGCTAAAACAGCGTTACTCAATCCATTTTTAAGTCGAGGCACCCTCTAAAATTATGCAAAACCTCAAAGCACCCCAGGTCTAAAATTTTACACACAACCACCTAGACAAACAAAACAAAAAAAATCAGAAGCCCCCCCTTTACATCAGAGCCCCCCCCACATCACATCAGGGCCCTCTTTACATCATAGGTCCCCCCCACATCACATCAGGGCCCCCTTTACCATAAGAGTCCTCTCTTCAAGTCAGAGGACCTCATATCACCACAGAGCCCCCTCAATAACGTAGTCAGAAACCCCCATCATATCAGGATCCCTCCTTAACAATAGAGTCCTCTGGCTGCATTCACATCTGAGCGTAGCGGGGGTTTTTTCAGCATTTATTGGCGCATTTTTAATGCACGAATTTTGTCCTGTTTTTATGAGCAATTTCCATGTTTTTATAGAGAATTTTTCAGCTTTGCCATTTTTTTTCATTAGCCAATAGAGAAAACTATTATCTGTTGCATCATTTTTTGCTAGCTATTTTAGCTTTTATTTCCTTTTTTATTATAACTATTTATTTGTTATTATTTCTTCTCCTTAGTGTGTACCCCACTTCACCCTATGAGAAAATTGTTTTTACTCGTTGCATCACAGTACATGGGAACCGAACAACAAAAATTGTTACGCAAATTCTTACAAAAATTCTTGTATGACAAAGGCTCATTCTGTTGTTTATTATTTCTGATCATGCGCAGTCTCTATTCAGATTTTTCTTGTATGTATGAAAATCGCACAAAAACAGTACACATTAAAACGAAAATCATTCCTTCTGTTGCCGTACGAGAGAAATTCTGGAGTATGTCCGTTCTGGGAATTTTCGTACGAAAATTCTGAATTGGTTGTCAAAAGTTGTGTACACTACATGAAAATTTTTTGGATGAAAATGTTCACCCGATTTTCTTATAGTGTGTACGAGCCTTTACGCGCCCGCCGTGTACAGCATGACCGTGCCCGAGGGACCCGGGACTTGATGTCCGCCTGTCTCCTGGCGATCGTGTCACGGAGCCGCAGAACGGGGAGATGTAAACAAGTCCCAAAATAGTGTCAAAAGTGTCCGCCATAATGTCGCAGTCACGAGAAAAAAAAATTAAAAAAAAAATTATTGCAGATCGCCGCCATTACTAATAAAAAAAAAATTATTATACAAATTCCATAAAACTATCCTCTATTTTGTAGACGCTATAACTTTTGTGCAAACCAATCAATATACGCTTACTGCATTTTTTTTTTACCAAAAAGATCTAGAAGAATACATATCGGCCTAAACTGAGGAAAGAATTAGTTTTCCATATATATTGTATATATATATATATATATATATATATTTTTTTTTTTTTTTTTTTTTTATGGGGATATTTATTATAGCAAAACGTAAAAAATATCCAATTTTTTTTTTTTCAAAATTGGAGTTTTTTTTTTTATAGCGCAAAAAATAAAAACCACAGAGATGATCAAATACCACCAAAAGAAAGCTCTATTTGTGGGGAAAAAAGGATGTCCATTTTGTTTGGGTGCAACATCGTACGACCGCGCAATTGTCAGTTAAAGTGACGCAGTGCCGAATCGGAAAAAGTGCTCTGGTCAGGAAGGGGGTAAGATCTTTTGGGGCTGAAGCGGTTAAGGGATTCGAGTTAAGGTTAGGATTATTATTTCATTTTTTGTTAGGGTGCTACTACTACTACTACTTATAATAATAAATGTAAAATAAATAAAAATAATCAAATAAATAAATTCAATAAATAATTAACCCCTAACCTTAACCTGTAACCTTTAAAAAAAAAAAAAAAAAAAAAAAAAAAAAAAATTATATATATATATATATATATATATATATATATATATATATATATATATAATTACTAAATACTAACACAAAAATTATGAGGTTTAAGTGTTTATTAATTTCTTTTTAAGGTTAGGGGTTATTATTTATGTATTATTACATATTAATGTATTCTATTTATGATTATTTTCAGTTATTTTTGTATTTATTTTGCATTTGTTCAAAAATTACTACTATTTTATTTTTTTTTAAAAATTTTATTTGAGCAGAAAATTGCACAAAAACACGCAAATGCTCATATAAAAAAAAAAAAAAAAAAAAAACACAAATGGCGCGTTTCCATTCTTTTCTATAAGAATTAAAAAAAAAAACACGCCACAGACGCTCAAATCTTTCAGATTTGAGCAACAAAAAAAAGCTGCAGAACTTTTGAGATAGAGGCGCTTGGCTTCAGGCACTTGGAGTGGAGATGTGAACCAACTCCATAGAGATTGATTTTTATTTTTATTTCTCCTCCAGAATTTTGTAACTTTGAGCTTCAAGCTACAGAATGCTGAGATGTGAATGGGGGCCCCCAGGTCAGAGGGTCCCCCTTATCATGACAGAGCCCCTAATCACAGAGACAGAGCATATGGGGGGGGGGAGATACTGCGGGGCGGGGGGGAGGGGACTGGTCTAGTGGTATGGATGATTACATTTTCTTCTTTGTGCCCCCCCCCCTTCCACCTAAACAAGCAATTAACCCTTGCACCCTTGCAGGGCAGGTGCAACCCCACTTGCAAGGGATCACGTTAAAGCAGGGGTCTCAAACTGGCGTCCCTCCAGCTGTTGCAAATCTACAAGTCCCAGGAGGCCTTGCAAGGCTGACAGTTACAAACATGACTCCCACAGTCAGAGACATGATGGGACTTGTAGTTTCGCAACAGCTGGAGGGGCACCAGTTTGAGACCCCTGCGTTAAAGTCTCCTGGAGTTGGGCTCTTTTATACCACATTGCATCACCACCATAACACGTTATAGCATTCCGTTACCCTCAGCAACCTACTGCTTAGCAACTGGAGAGAAAAGTCTCACTGGTTGCTATGGGACACAAGAGCCTGACCCCCCCCCCCCCCCCTCACGTTACAAAACAGAGAAGAAGTTATCCCGTCAGGACAGATAGACATTTTGCAGAGTCCCCGGACGCAGCACATAAATAGAAACCTCAAAACATTATTTCTTTCCATTTCCAACGCACACATGCCTTTCACATATTACTCATAAAGCTAAAATTAAATGCAGCGGCTCGCCAAAATATTTGGTAACACAAAGCAGCAGCTCGACCCCCCCCCCCCCCCCCCCCGCCGGTAGGATTTGCAGGACAGGAGGGATTCCCGTCCTGCAAATCTTAGGGATGTCTTTTTAGGGATGTCTTCATAGGGATGTCTTTTTAGGGATGTCTTTTTAGGGATGTCTTTTTAGGGATGTCTTTTTAGGGATGTCTTCATAGGGATGTCTTTTTAGGGATGTCTTCATAGGGATGTCTTTTTAGGGATGTCTTCATAGGGATGTCTTTTTAGGGATGTTTTTATAGGGATGTCTTCCTAGGGATGTCTTCAGATGTCTTCTTAGGGATGTCTTCCTAGGGATGTCTATCTTCCTAGGGATGTCTTCCTAGGGATGTATATCTTCCTATGGATGTATATCTTCCTAGGGATGTATATCTTCCTAGGGATGTCTATCTTCCTAGGGATGTCTATCTTCCTAGGGATGTCTATCTTCCTAGGGATGTCTATCTTCCTAGGGATGTCTATCTTCCTAGGGATGTCTTCCTAGGGATGTATATCTTCCTAGGGATGTATATCTTCCTAGGGATGTATATCTTCCTAGGGATGTCTATCTTCCTAGGGATGTCTTCCTAGGGATGTATATCTTCCTAGGGATGTATATCTTCCTAGGGATGTCTATCTTCCTAGGGATGTCTATCTTCCTAGGGATGTCTATCTTCCTAGGGATGTCTTCCTAGGGATGTATATCTTCCTATGGATGTATATCTTCCTAGGGATGTCGATCTTCCTAGGGATGTCGATCTTCCTAGGGATGTCGATCTTCCTATGGATGTATATCTTCCTATGGATGTATATCTTCCTAGGGATGTCGATCTTCCTAGGGATGTCGATCTTCCTAGGGATGTCGATCTTCCTATGGATGTCGATCTTCCTAGGGATGTCGATCTTCCTAGGGATGTCGATCTTCCTAGGGATGTCGATCTTCCTAGGGATGTATATCTTCCTAGGGATGTCATGTACACTCTTGCTGGAAGACAGAAAGTTCGCTTATTGCCGGCAAAAGTACACGATGTTCCCCAGAGAGAGTGAACCCTTCCCCGCCATCATGACCGGGAGCTGATGAGGGAAGGAAAGAATTTGGACAGGTAATCGGCCTCCCGAAGAGGCCCAGTGGTGTCATTTCAGGCGCTGGCTCGGGATCAGAAATAACAGAAAATTGAGCCCATTCAGCACTTTTAGGGCCCTGCAATTAAATCCTCCTTAAAATCCACCAAGAGTATCATTATTGAGCCGGCCGGGGGAGGCACCGAAACCTGTAATTTGGGTGAATGCCACCAGGCAATCGGGGAAGGGGGGGAGGGGGAGAAGTCTGCCAGCAAGGCTTTCCACACAGCATTTCCCTATAGAAGGTTAAAAGGGAAACTTTTTGCCGAAAAAAATAAAAAAATAAAAATCTTGAGCCAAGAGTCTATCTTTGCTATAAGTGTAGGCCATTTATGTACCTCATGTAGCCAGAATATTCCCAGGTTGCTGCTACAGACATCCCAACCTGCAACAACTCATTTCAGGGAGGTGGCGCTTCGCGCCCGCATTTGCTATAAGCTGGGCAGGAAGGTGTTAAAGAAGAATTCCAGGTAAGGATATTTTATACATCGATATATTGATCCAGCTTGGACCAATATTAACTATGCATATGTCATACCTATGGGATTCCTGAGGAAGTTGGAAATCACTTTAGTAAATACCGCTACTACTCCAGTGATCTCCTCTTGCTTCTGGGCCCAGCTGATTGGCGATGTATGACAAGCTTTAGGCCAGCCTTTCTCAAGATTTTCAACACAGAGGAACCCTTGAAATAGTTCTCTGGTCTCGGGGAACCCCCTGCTAAAAATGAGAAATCTACAACTCCTGATACATTAGTGTGATGGTCAGTGGGAAGAATGGTCCTTACATTTGTGGTCATTGGGAAGAATTACCTCCTTACAGATAGCTAAAAAGATCAATGGTGTCGATGGGAACTTATCTGAGAATCATAAATTGCCCAATGCTGTTGGAACCCCTAGCAACCTCTGGAGGAACCCTAGGGTTCCACGGAACCCTGGTTGATAATCACTGCTTTAGGCTTTCACCGATCCTTCAATGGAACTCCTCACATTTTTTTTTTTTCATTAATGTGGACTTTATCAGATCTGGTAGCATTCGGTAGTAATATAACGTCTTCCAAAAAGTGAGCATGCTGGCATTCCCTCACGGGAAACCACTTCCCAGGAACAAGGCTAAACAAATATTGAGATAAAAGGGTCGTCCATATTACTTGGAATTCCCATTAAGGATGAATCCTAAGTGAGGGCTTGGCTCCTTTCCTGCTCCTGAGTGTCGGATGAAGGCCCGCCACGTAGTCCTATAACTCCTGCCTTATAAACACCTCGCAGTTGGTAGGAACAGAAAGTAAACAGTTTACTTCAAGCTGTGTTGATGGGAACCGTGATCAGATACAACATGGTCAGAATGCGGCTTCAGAATCCTAATGGAATTCGCTTGTTACCAGATACGTCCCGAGCCTAAATGGGCTTTTAATGGCATTTTATAAAGATCTCTGACGCTTTTCACTATAATAAGGCAAGCGTGGTATTAAAGCGGTAGTAAACTAATGTAAAACTCATACCTACGGGTAAGATTATAAAAAATAGTACCTATAGGTATTGGTGAACATCTCCCAAACTTGCCTCATAAGGTAGATATTCACATGGGCTCCAACTGATGACACCACACTCAGCGTGCCATGACTACAGAGCGCACCGCGCCGTGGTGACGGCACTCCCGCAGCACGACACATCTCCAATTCATCTCCCTCATTAGGAAGATTTCCCTTAACTTCTTGTCTTAAACACTCAACTGAAAGTCTTTTCAACAGAATATCTTTCCAATGTCAGATATCCTCTCTTACACTGGACATACACGGTTTGAAGTTTTGCCGATTCCTGATGAACCAGTCGAAATTCACTCAACGCTTGGCCTCATCAGTGGTGTCCCTCTCTACTACCCTTGATTGAAAGATCAAAGGAGCAAGGTGAAAAATTATCAGCCAAACAGTGCTTGCATCCAATCAGATTGCTGCATTTTGACAGCTGGCGGGATCCGCTGACACAATACAACAGCTGTAGCCAGTACGGTACAGGTTCGTCCAGCACCCAGAGCAAGGATGAGGAATGCCGTTCCTCCCAGGCTGCTAAAGCATGAGGTAGAATGGGTGCACCGCCCTGCTCCCATTCTCTGACCCCCTGCTCCAGTGGCCCATGGTCGGCACGGAGTGTGCACTGCACATGCATGGCCACTGGCTTGCTTTCTCGCAGTTAGAAGGTAGTTGCACATGCATGGTATGTTTTGCATATCAGCTATGGGCAGACGGGGTGAAGTGTGGGCATGTTGGAGTGTGGTGTGAGAGCAGACATGAAGTTGCCAGCCACTGATCTGGAGTGTGTCTGCAATGAAGCGGCCCTCCTCCCCTAGGCTGCTGCGCCACGCCGCTGCCCCCACTTCCCACCCCTTGTCCCGGCCCAGGCTGCGACAAGATTAGTCTAACTGCGCTGTATAGCGTGGATGGAGGAACCTGTTCGTTTTTTTCTCATTCAGTCATAGACGGGTAGGGACTCTTCAGCTTTCACAGGAACAAGTGTCCCCATTGGAATTTTATAGCCCACCATATTAAAATAAAAATACTAACCAGAACATGCAAGGCCATCCACAACATCGCCCCAGCTACATCACCAACCTCATCTGCAGATATCCCCCAAATCGTCCTCTCCGCTCCTCCCAAGACCTCCTGCTTTCTAGCTCTCCTCATCCCCTCCCGTGCTCATCTCCAGGACTTCTCCAGAGCCTCTCTCCATCTTCTGAAACTCCCTACACAGGAATGTCCGGTCAGCTCCTACCCTGTCTGTCTTTAGGTGATCCCTGAAAACACACTTATTCAAGGAAGCCTATCCCACCTTCCTCCTAAGAACCATAACCGGGGCCACCACCATCAGATCATTCCCTGCAGCTACTACCTTTTGTACCAGCTCCCCCTCCCTTCAGATTGTAAGCTCCATGAGCAAGGACCTCCTATTCCTTCTGTATTGAACTGTATTGTAATTGTACTGTCCCTCCTCTACATTGTAAAGCACTGCGTAAACGGTTGTCGCTATATAAATCCTGTATAATAATAATAATTGGAAGAGGTTTCCTCTATTTCTGCTCTGTTGGCAAATTTTGGTTATCTCATCAAGTTCATTCCCAAGACATTGATGATCAGAACAATTAGAGAGAGCATATCTCCCCAAAATTGACTTGAAAGTTGTTCTGACCCCTTGCACTTTGTCCAAGAAAACATTCGCTTTTAGTTATACTTTAAATAAACGGAGGATAGTGCGGCCAATCCTCCTACTCAGCATGTTACCGCCGGAACATCTGAACGAGATGGTCGTGGTGCAGGGTATAAATATAACCAACACCAGAAATAATACTAACTACCTGTCTTGTTACATTATGTTTAAACAGGCTCGTAAAACATTCCCAGTGCTTAAATGGAAATGTTCAGGTTTGCATTTTATTGTAGACAGATGGAATGCTGACTATTCGGGAGACAGCTGTAGGCTACTATGTCTACATCTGCATCATGGCCACAAGTAAAACCTTAACATCGCTTAGAAGATACGTCGGGTATTTCAAGGACAAATGCTCGAAAAAAAACAAACATCCATCTCGAGAGTCCAAAAGCCACACACGACAACAGAACGGCAACAAAAAAAAAAAAAACGATGTATTTCGGGGGCCAACAATTTCCCATCACCGGGGTTTTGGACAATGTACCAAAAAGTGTCAATTAGACCCAACACAAAAGCTTCTGGATATACAGTAACTCTAACCAGAGTAAAAAATTGAAATGCAACTGCTCCTGCCTCTATGGCAGGATTATCTATCACTTGAATTTTTGTGTTGAGTCCAATTTGCACTTTTTTGGCTACGTTGACAAACCCTGATGAAGAGGGGGATTGATTGCCCCCAAAACATGTTAGCTGTCTTTGGTCATCCTGTTGTCACATGCAATAAACTGGTTAAACCCTTAAGCCGCGTACACACGGGCGGATTGTATGGCCTACTTAGTCCGTCATACAATCCGACGGACAGTCTGTCATACTTTCGAATGAGCGGACTTGACCACACACGGATGCACAAACAGTCCGTCGAAAGTTTGCGCGATGACGTGTACAGCACGTACGACGGGACTAGAAATAGGAAGTCCAATACACAGCAATGCACCCTTCCGCCGTGTAAATCCTTTCTGAGCATGCGCCATTCTTAGTCTGTCGAACTAGCCTACTCACGAGCGGATTGTCCGCTAAAACCAAAGTATGACGGACAGTATTACGGAAATTCCGAAATACTTAGTACGCCGGACTGCACGCTGAAAAAGTCAGCTGAAGCCCACACACGAGCGGACTGTCCGCTGAAATGTGTTTCGACGGACTAAGTAGGCCATACAGTCCGCCCATGTGTACGCGGCTTTACATATACCCAGAAATTACTGGCCTCAGGTGATACACAGAGATGAAACCAATCATCCTACATAAGTTGTACCTGTTTATCTACAGCCCTCTTCCCCTACATCCAAAGTGCAGAATTTACATAGGATCTCTCTGCTCTGAAAAGCAGGGGGTGGAAAGATGAAGTTACATCAGCGAGGAGAGCTCTGAGAGCTCATTGGAGGGAAGAGACACACCCCCCTCCACACAGCACACAGGAAGAGAGCTGAGGCTGTCAAATCCCAGGCTGCACCCTCCCGTCACCATTTTTCTTTTGGTGTCAGAAGTGATTCATGCTGATAGAGGAAGGAGGCAGCAGACAGAAATGGCACGTAGTGCTCTGGATTGAGATAAGTACAGACTATAGAGGGATATGCTTTATTCAGATTTCATGTCTGAGGTTTACAAACACTTTCAAAGGATTTTGGACTCTTAAGATGGAGATTTGATGCTTACTTTTTTTTCATGTTGACTTCAAAATTTGGGTGATCCCTGTCTGTCAGGGAGCCTCCCACTTAGTGGACAGCTGACGAAGCTAAGCTATTAGACCAGCCATTCTCAACCAGAGTTCTTCCAGAGGTTGCTAGGAGTTCCTTATGCCGTGTACACATGACCAGACTTTGACGGAGTAGGTCCGACAGTCTTCCCGGCGGACTTTCTGAATGAACGGACTTGGACACACACAATCACACCAAAGTCCGATGGATTTGAACGTGGTGAGGTACGAACGAACAAGAATAAGGAAGTTCATAGCCAGTAGCCAATAGCTGCCCTAGCGTCGGTTTTTGTCCTTTGGATTAGTATACACATGAACGTGTTTCTCGGTCCGGCGGAGTTCCGGCGGGAAAATTCAAAACATGTTCTATTTATAAAGTCCGCCGGATTTGTGGCGAGCAAAGGTCCGATGGAGCCCACACACAATCGAATTGCTTTGCTGTCAAAAAGTCCAGTCGTGTGTACATACATAGTTAGGTTGAATAAAGACACCAGTGCATCCAGTTCAACGTGAGTGTCTACAATTGTCCTTATCCCTGTACATTGCACACTCACATCGGTCCCTACCCTCAAGGAGCCCACAATCCAAGGTCCCCATTCATATACTGGGGCCAATTTTGGACAGAAGCCAATTCATGTTGACTTCAAAATTTGGGTGATCCCTGTCTACCTGCATGTCTTTGGAGTGGGGGAGGAAACCGGAGTACCCGGAGGAAACCCACGCAGGCACAGGAAGAACATGCAAACTACAGGCAGGTGGTGTCGTGGTTGGGATTCAAACCAGCGACCCTTTTTACTGTTAGGTGAGAGTGCTGCCCACTACATCACTGTGCCACCCATTAGTAATTAGCAATTTCTGCCACTCAGATAAATAACCACTGAAACCAATGATCGCTTTAGCTATCTGTAAGTAAGGGGGCAATTCTTCCAACTGACCACAAATTTAAGGAGGATTCTTCTCAATACCTACCAGGAAAATTTATCATGATCTGTAAAAACTGTAGTCATTAGCAGGGTCTCCCTGACGCTAGAAGGATTCCTCTGTTAAAAAAGTTGAGAAAGGTTGTATTAGCCCTTGTACACACGGTCGGAGTTTCCGACGGAATGTGTCCTATCGGACCGTTTTGTCGGATATTCCGACTGTGTGTGGTCTCCATCGGACTGTTTCCGTCGGAATAACCAACGGACCAACTTTTCCAACTTGCCGGTAAAATTTTCCGACAAAATGCTCCGATCGGACATACTCCGATCATGTGTAGCCTACTCCGACGGACAAAGTGCCACGCATGCTCAGATCAAATTCCTAGACCAAAGCTATTGGCTACTAGCCTGAACGTAGTCCGGTCGTAACGAAATAACGTCATCACGTTACGTACAATCAGATTTTCTGACAACTTTGTCGGACCGTGTGTATGCAACAGTTTCGGACAAAATCCAACGGATTTGGTTGTCAGAATGTCCAACGGTGTGTACAAGGGCTTAGACAATCCTCTCTACAGGATTAGGTTCCATGTCCAGCACCTAATCCCCATCTTTCCATCGATTTTAATCGCCGCCTTTGACCTTTGGTGAGACTTATCCTCTCTATCTATCCTGGTAAGCAAAGCAAAGTATTGAGAAATCCAAAACTTTACAACTCTCACCAGAACAGGAGTGGAAATCTTTCATTGGGGAAACCTGTTTTAATAATGCCTGATGACCTCATTGGGGTCGTGGGGCTCCAACATTGTCCAAAACCTGTCTGGTTGGGTCTTGGACCAGGCCATTTTGCTTAAAAAGCTGTGGTGTCCGCATGAAATATCCAATCATGTCTGGCTGTGTTGTCCATCACAAGACTAGCTAAACAGAATCTTAAATCCTTGGCACTGTACATGTCTACTTGAACAGGGAATTGAGCCATTTGTCCAGAGTAGAGCTAAACTGAAGTGAACTTCTCTTTCAAAGAACCTGAGTATTTACCAAACAAGATAGGTAATGAATACTATCTGGAAAGATCTTGCTCAGATTAGCCTTACAATATCACCTTTGTTTGAAAGGACAAGCACAAGAGACTTTGATGTGCACAGAAGAGGATGCGGAGGTGAGAGAAGGGGGAAGACCTGGCAGCCATCAGGGGGTCAGATTCAGTCCCGTACGCCCCCTTCATTCCTGGTCATAACTGCAGGAAGACACAGCTGCTATATTTACCGACGAGACCCTGACAGCTCTGCAAATAGCTGAGTGTCCACAACAGATGACTCTTCACATGGAGACGTGTCACTGCCGTCCAGAACAAGCCACCGATTAACTCGCAAGTCATCACAACGGTGGTCACTACGTAATACTAGAGCAGGGGTCTACAAGCTTTTCAGTACGAGGGCCATGCTGTATATTTTACAAATATTCGGAGATAAAAGTAAAGTCAGTTTTATAAATTAATGCATTAAATGAATAAATAAATTTCACTTGGAGCTTTTTTGTAACCAGCATGATTCAAAATAGAAAAAGAACTTCAGTAAAACGAAACAAATTCCAAATGAACTTGAACCCAGCATTGGGGTCTCCCCTACATCAGAACTCCCATCGGGGTCTCCCCTCTACATCAGAGCTCCCATCGGGGTCTCCCCTCTACTTTAGAGCTCCCATCGGGGTCTCCCCTACATCAGAGCTCCCATCGGGGTATCCCCTCTACATCAGAGCTCCCGTCAGGGTCTCCCCTACATCAGAGCTCCCGTCAGGGTCTCCCCTACATCAGAGCTCCCGTCAGGGTCTCCCCTACATCAGAGCTCCCGTCAGGGTCTCCCCTACATCAGAGCTCCCGTCAGGGTCTCCCCTACATCAGAGCTCCCGTCAGGGTCTCCCCTACATCAGAGCTCCCGTCAGGGTCTCCCCTACATCAGAGCTCCCGTCAGGGTCTCCCCTACATCAGAGCTCCCGTCAGGGTCTCCCCTACATCAGAGCTCCCGTCAGGGTCTCCCCTACATCAGAGCTCCCGTCAGGGTCTCCCCTACATCAGAGCTCCCGTCAGGGTCTCCCCTACATCAGAGCTCCCGTCAGGGTCTCCCCTACATCAGAGCTCCCGTCAGGGTCCCCCCTACATCAGAGCGCCCATCAGGGTCCCCCCTACATCAGAGCGCCCATCAGGGTCCCCCCTACATCAGAGCGCCCATCAGGGTCTCCTCTACATCAGAGCGCCCATCAGGGTCCCCCCTACATCAGAGCGCCCATCAGGGTCTCCTCTACATCAGAGCGCCCATCAGGGTCTCCTCTACATCAGAGCGCCCATCAGGGTCTCCTCTACATCAGAGCGCCCATCAGGGTCTTCTCTACATCAGAGCGCCCATCAGGGTCCCCCCTACATCAGAGCGCCCATCAGGGTCTCCTCTTCATCAGAGCGCCCATCAGGGTCTCCTCTACATCAGAGCGTCCATCAGGGTCCCCCCTACATCAGAGTGCCCATCAGGGTCCCCCCTACATCAGAGTGCCCATCAGGGTGACCCCTACATCAGAGTGCCCATCAGGGTGACCCCTACATCAGAGTGCCCATCAGGCTTTCCCCTTCATCAGAGTGCCCATCAGGCTTTCCCCTTCATCAGAGTGCCCATCAGGCTTTCCCCTTCATCAGAGTGCCCATCAGGCTTTCCCCTCCTGACTACCCATCATGGTCCCCTCTACACCAGAGTGTCCCCTTACATCGGAGCCCCCATCACATCAACACATAATGATTAGCGGTTAGGACACTGGTGGTCCTAGCAGCCAAAGTACAATGGCAGCACAACTGGAGGAACCGGCACTGGAGACCTGAAAGGGGGGGAGTTGTGGATGTTGGGGAAAAACTGAGATCTTAGGCTGAGCTGTAGACCTGAGTAAGATTTGGTGAGAGGCCACTGACCCTAGCTGCGGACCACGTAAAAGCTTGAAGTGGACAACTTTTTGGCCCAAAGTATGGAGACCCCTGTACTGGGGGACCAGAAGGCCTGTGGCTGTGAAGAAGCATGCTATGGCCCAGTCTTCTCATTACTTAAAAAAATTAAGGCAGGTCACATCCCAAAGCAGAACTAAAGTTTCACTCATCCTCCTCCTCCTCCTGCCCCCATTGTAAGGAACAAACTTCAATGGGAGCACTTGGAGATAATTCTTAAAAGAGAAGTATGGGAATTTTATTTATTTTAGAACCGAGTGATCAAAGAACGCCAAATACTCGGTTCTCACAGCTTCCTGAGCAGATAGCTGCTGAGCGGCCAACTCAGGCTCTAAGCAGCTCACTGAGAGGCTGAGCCGGGTGTCAGTTCAGGCATGTGGGCAAATCCCAACCATATGGTCGCTATCTTTCCTGAGCCTGGACTGACTCTCTGACTTCAGCCTGCTGAAAATGGGTCACAGGAGTGCAAAACGAACTGTACTCCTGTGATCCACAGGGGAATTAGAGCCAAACCAGCTTTGGCTGTACTTCTCCTTTAATTTCCAGACTGGTAATTGTCTTCTTCTAGTTACTAGCTTTCCACTGGCTAGAAGAAAACTGCTCAAGCCTTAAAACATCTGAAAAATGTACAACAATAAAATATTGCAACATCACAAACACGCACACGCTCAACTGTGAATCCATGCTAAATTGCTTTTGAAGTCCTCACAAACTTAATTGGATCCGTTTAATTTCTGGAACCATCCAACGCATGGGCAAGTTGAAGAGGACAACTCAATCCAGCCCTCATGATGTACTAGGAGTTGTAATGCCTTGGAACCTAAATGACACACACATGCAGCCAACTTCAGACAAGAAGTCAAAGTCACACCAATCTCTAGCTGGGGAGAACCTCCTTGTGATGCCTTCAAGGGTCCACTTACAAACAATGGAATATGAAAGCGCAGCACTGATGGAGCCAGGCTGTAGGAACCCTCCAGGTCTGACCGTTAGTAGATGAAGTTCAGAAAAGGATAAGAAAGATGCAGCTAATGTAAGAGAAGCTGGAGACTCACCATCTCCGTCGTGTCATTGCAGCAGCTGAGCCCGGCTCCTCGTCCTCCCTGGGACATCACCACACTGAGCCCTTATCAAAACATGCTCAACACTTGTGCAGATATTTTCAGAAAAAAAAGTTTGTGTGGTTGCAGAAAGGAGATCACTCCTTTCCTGTGAGATATGTGCATCCCCACTGCAACCTACAGACCAAAAAAGAAAAATATGAATAGGATTTCTCCAGTAGATTCACGCTGTTTAATGCTCAACTGGATCCTCTATATCAGGAGTCTCCTAAGTGCGGCCCGGGGGCCAGACGCGGCCCTTTGCTTGCTTTTATGTGGCCCTTGGGGCACTGTTTCATCCACTGATACCAACAATGGGACATAATAATTCCACCCCACCCACACCAATGAAGGGACACAATTACTCCCAATGACACCAATGATGGGGTCCAATGACACCAATGATGGGGTCCAATGACCCCAATGATTTTATCCACTGATACCAACAATGGGACATAATTCCACAATTTCACCCCACCCACACCAATGAAGGGACACGATTACTCCCAAAGACACCAATGATGGGGTCCAATGACACCAATGATGGGGTCCAATGACACCAATGATTTCATCCACTGATACCAACAATGGGGCATAATTCCACAATTCCACCCCACCTACACCAATGAAGGGACACAATTCCTCCCACTGACACCAATAATGGCGCCCAATGACCCCAAAGATGGGGCACAATTCCTTCCAGTGAGACAAATGATGAACCATTATTTTTTTCTCACCGATGTCGGGACCTTTTCTACTCCCAATGGCCCCAGTCCGGCCCCCCCTAAAATTTGAAGAACTGTAAACTGGCTCTTTGTTTAGAAAGTTTGGAGACCCCTGCTCTATATCAAGGGTGTCAAACTCAATTTAATTGCAGGCCACATCAGCATTATAGAGGAGCTCGAGGCTCCCCCCCCCCCTCAAAAAATAAAAAGTCAGCCGCTACAAATACGGTAGCCGCTGACTTTAAATATAAGGACACTTGCCTATCCAGGGTTTTCCAAGATGACGTCGCTCAAGTCGATTTTTCTGCAGACGCTGTCCTCTCTAAGGCAAACAGGAAGTGACGCCTTGTGGCTTCATGGCCTGTTACCTACTGCGCATGCATGAGTCTTCTGGGACCTGTGATGTACCCCAGAAGACGGTGGAGAGGGGGGCCACAAACTTCGGCTCAGATCGCCGTGGCAATCCAGAGTTTGAAGTGGAAGCTGGTACCTCTCAAAACCAGGTACCCCCTCTACCCTACAAGGTGCTAAATGTGTCAGTGGAAGCGGGGTACGGAACAAACAAGCAGAGCTGCCCCGTTTGGGTGTAGCTCCACTTTAAGGTTGCCCTCAAAGGGCAAGATGCATCTTTTTATACCAGCGGTGTGCGATCTTCCTTCTCACCTGACATAGAGCTGTAATATTCCCATAATAATTATAACCAGATGTCCAGAGCACCCCTCCCCCCTTACATAGGATGTCAAGAGTCCTCCCACCTACCCACCCTTATCTTGTGCTGCTGGAAGGCGGAGCTGGGAAGCAGAAAGTGCAGAGTCTGTAGGAGAACTAGAGGAGGGCCAGAGTAGATTAAATGCGGAGACCATGGGAGGCAGAGAGGAGGGGGTGCTGCACCTGCCCAGAGAGATGAGGATCTGTAGGAGGAGTTCTGTCCTCCCCTCTGGCAATCTCAGGCTGGGGGGCCCAGGGGCAGTACCAGGCTTGGGGTGGGCCCAGCGCGGGCAGTCCCAGCGCGGGCAGTCCCGGGCTGGGGGGGGCTGCCAGGGGCAGTCCCGGACTGGGGGGGGCTGCCAGGGGCAGTCCCGGACTGGGGGGGGCCGCCAGGGGCAGTCCCGGGCTGGGAGGGGCCGCCAGGGGCAGTCCCGGGCTGAAGGGGGGCCGCCAGGGGCAGTCCCGGGCTGAAGGGGGGCCGCCAGGGGCAGTCCCGGGCTGGAGGGGGGCCGCCAGGGGCAGTCCCGGGCTGGAGGGGGGCCGCCAGGGGCAGTCCCGGGCTGGAGGGGGGCCGCCAGGGGCAGTCACGGGCTGGAGGGGGGCCGCCAGGGGCAGTCACGGGCTGGAGGGGGGCCGCCAGGGGCAGTCCCGGGCTGGAGGGGGGCCGCCAGGGGCAGTCCCGGGCTGGAGGGGGGCCGCCAGGGGCAGTCCCGGGCTGGAGGGGGGCCGCCAGGGGCAGTCCCGGGCTGGAGGGGGGCCGCCAGGGGCAGTCCCGGGCTGGAGGGGGGCCAGGGACAGTCCCGGGCTGGAGGGGGGCCAGGGGCAGTCCCGGGCTGGAGGGGGCCAGGGACAGTCCCGGGCTGGAGGGGGCCAGGGACAGTCCCGGGCTGGAGGGGGGCCAGGGACAGTCCCGGGCTGGAGGGGGGCCAGGGACATTCTTAATGGAACCCCCACGCATTTGGCAAACACAGGTGCATTGGCGGCCATCAAACCTTAGCGCACTACTATGATGTTAAGTGCAGCATGATTTAAAAAAAATGCATGCCTGATGTACGTTTGCGCATTCCAACGTGTTTGACAGCACAATAATTGGGCTGGCGGAAACGTGCTTGGATGGAGTGTGAACCGGCCCTTATAGTGACAGCTTAAATCTTGTTTTTGGAGAGTCCTTTTAATGGCCTCTCCTTGTATATACTTTGCTGCATGAAGGAAGCTCGCTATATAAACTCCCAGCTCGCAGGCCCGGCTTAGCTGTCGGTTGACCTCGTTCCTCTCTCTCTTAGTCCATGTGTTCCTATACATTGTACAGCTTCCCAGGGGCTCCACGCTACATTTATACAGTGCCTTGAAAAAGTATTCATACCCCTTGAAATTTCCACATTTTCTCATGTTACAACCAAAAACATAAATGTATTTTATTGGGATTTTATTTGATAGATCAACACAAAGTGGCACATAATTGTGAAGTGGAAGGAAAATGATAAATGGTTTTCAACATTTTTTACAAATAAATATGAGAAAAGTGTGGGGGGGGGTACCTTTGTATTCAGCCCCCTTTACTCTGATACCCCTAACTAAAATCTAGAGCAGGGCTCTCAAACTGGTGGCCTTCCAGCTGTTACAAAACTACAAGTCCCATAAGGCATTGCAAGGCTGACAATTACAAGCTTGTCTCCCACAGACAGAGGCATGATGGAACTTGTAGTTTCGCAACAGCTGGAGGGCCACCAGTTTGAGACCCCTGATCTAGAGGAATGGATTGCCTTCAGAAGTCGCCTAAATAGTAGAGTCCACCTGTGTGTAATTTAATCTCAGTATAAATATACAGCTGTTCTGTGAAGCCCTCAAAGAAATTAATGAACAAACAACATCATGAAGGCCAAGGAATACACCATCCCCACCGTGAAACTTGGTGGTGGCAGCATCATGTGGTGGGGATGCTTTTCTTCAGCAGGGACAGGGAAGCTGGTCAGAGTTGATGGGAAGATGGATGGAGCCAAATACAGGATAATCTTAGAAGAAAACCTGTTAGAATTAGAGGTCGACCGATATATCGGCCGATATTTGCCGTTTTTTAAATAATCGGCATCGGCCGATTTGTGCTGATAAAAAGCCGATTTAGAACTACAGCGGGACTTTGAAATGACTTCTGTATAGAATGTTCTAAGTTGACTGAGTCGTCATAGCAACCCTTTCCTCCACTCTGGGCAGGCTGCCAAGAAAAGAACAGAAAGATACAATGTTTACACTGAATGAATGAAGTCATCTCTGTGTAGAAGTTCTCAGTTTAACCATTTAAAGACTAAATCTTTTCTGACACTTGTTGCTTACAAGTAAAAATCCTGTATTTTCTGCCAGAAAATCACTTAGACCCCCCCAAAAATTATATATATTTTTTTAGCAGAGATCCTAGGGAATAAAATAGCGGTTGTTGCAATATTTTATGTCACACGGCATTTGCACAGAGGTCTTTCAAATGCATTTTTTTGGGAAAAAAATACACCATTTAAAAAATAAAAATAAAATAAAAACAGTAAAGTTAGCCCATTTTTTTTTTTTTTTTTGTCCAAAAGTTTTAACTACCTGTTTTTATTTAATATATATATATATATATATTTTATCTAAATCATACATACAAGTAAACTGATTGGAGGTTTGTTTTGTTTAATAAATGTTTAAGTGTAAGAAATTTTCTGTATCACTTATGAAGGCTGCTTTCACACTGGAGCGGCAGGCGTTGATGGTAAAACGCAAGTTTTAGCGGCTCTTTACCATCATTTTAGCGGTGCTATTTGGCTGCTAGTGGGGCACATATAACCCAGCTAGCGGCCAATGAAGAGGTTAAATGCGCCCATGAAGCACCGCTGCCAAATCGCATTGCATGCGCTTCGGCAGTGGTGCCCATTCATATCAATGGGCAGGAGTGGTGGAGGAGCGGTATACACCACTCTAAACGTGCTGCTTGCAGGACTTTTTTTTAAGATCCTGCCAGCGCATCGCCTCAGTGTGAAAGCACTCTGTCTTTCACACAGACTGCAGGGGAGCCATTTTACAGGCACTTTACAGGCGCTATTTTTAGCCCAAAAGCGACTGAAAACGCCCCAGTGGGAAAGGTGTGTTAGATCAAGGGGGATTAAAAAAAAAAATAATAATAAATAAAAAAGGGAAAAAATAAATAAATAAAATAAAATCGGCCTAACATATCGGCCCAAAAAAATCGGCATCATATATCGGCTATCGGCCGCCATGATTTCTAAATATCGGCATCGGCCAGAGAAAAACCCATATCGGTCGACCTCTAGTTAGAATCTGCAAAAGGCTTGAGACTGGGGCAGAGGTTCACCTTCCAGCAGGACAACGACCTGAAACATACAGCCAGAGCTACAATGGAATGGTTTCGATCAGGCATCACTATATAGCGGACCCTGGCCAGGATACGGACTGCGTCAATGTCTGAACCGGACCCCTGCGGTGCCCCCCTTTAGGAGTTGTTCTGCCCACAGCCATCACCGCCGCCATTCCAAGAGACGGCAGCTGGAGGCAGGACAGCTCAGGGCAGAGGGTGGGGACTGTACGAGTTAACAAGCAGGTGATTGGTTGTGAGGCTGCAATGCGCTCATTGCGCAAACATGCGATTCGGATCTCTGCTGAAAGAATATTTTACTGACTCGACCTCCTTAAATTTGAATACAATAACCCTGGTCTAGATCAAAGCATAGTCAGGTGTTAGAATGGCCCAGTCACAGTCCAGACCTAAATCCAATTGAGACTCTGTGGCAAGACCTGAAAATTGCTGTTTACAGACGCTCTCTGACAGAGCTTGAGCTATTTTGCAAAGAAGAATGGGCAAAAATGTCCCTCTCTAGATGTGCAAAGCTGGTTGAGACACCCCCAAAAAGACTGTAATTGCAGCGAAAGGAGGTTCTACAAAGTACTGACACCGGGGGGCGCAATACAAATGCCCCCCCCCCCACACTTTTCACATATTTGTTAAAAAAAAAAAAATGTTCAGTGCAGCCGCTGGTGTGAATGGACCCTGCATCTGCTGACTGGAGGCTCTCATTAGCGTTCATCGCTACAGATGTCCGATCCTTTCCCCTCAAACGGAAGCTGCACGCAGGCCCCCGGAGCCCCCCAGCGGGGAGTGAACAATCCCGTCCAGACAGATGTTGTACAGGAGTAGCGGGCTCCAGCAGCGGCACCTCCCAGCGCCTCGATTACAGGACCCGCTTCCTCTGCGCCGTGTAATTACTGACATGGCGCTGCATGGCTGTGTTGCGTCCCGCATGTGGTATTTATATCATCCGACCGCAGAGCACATGTCAGATCTCTCCTTCCTTTCTGGAGGTTACAACACTCACTTCCTGCATTAATGAGCACAGCTGGCAGCCGCCTTACAAGAGACCTCCGCTAATCGCTACTTCCAGGGGAAAAAAAAAAAAAAAAAAAATCGCTACATAATGTTCCCCCTATTATCATCGCTGCGAAAAACGAGCCTCCTTTAAACGCTTGTCTGCTGAGAGACGTTTATAAACGTCCTGGTACTCAAGGGGTCACAACAGGCTTGCGTCAGATATAGTTCAGCTGGATTTTATGTGAGGCCACCTTTAGGCTGCATTCACACCTGAGCGCAGCATCTTTGAGCGCTTTTCATGCATTTTTTCACGCAACTTGCGCGTTTCTATGCAGCATTTTTGGGCTTTGCCTTTTTATTTATTTTTTTTTTTTTTATTAGCCAATAAAGAAAACTATTATCTGTTGCATCATTTGTTGCTAGGTATTTCAGCTTTTTTAGCTTTTCCATTCGATTTTTTTTTAATTATTATTATTATTATTATTATTATTATTATTATTATTATTATTATGTTTCATTATAGACATGTGCAGAAACGAAAAAATTTGTTTAGTCAAAATTTGTTTTCGGAATTCATTTTGTTTATTTGTTTTCGAATCGATTCGAAAAGTTTTCGAATTCCAATCGTTAGGGCCGGTTCACACAGCGGGCGATGCGAGGCGACACGACTCGCCTCGCTCCCGCAAGTCGCCCCCGTTCTGTACAATGGAACCGTTCTGAGAGGAGCGACTCGAGTCGCTCCGACTCAGAAAAAAGGTTCCTGTACTACTTCTGGGCGACTTCGGGGGCGACTTGCATTGACTTCTATACAGAAGTCCTCTGCAAGTTGCCGCTGAGCTCGCCGCAGGTCGCGGCGAGGCAAGTCGGAGACGCCTCGCCGCGCCTGCAGTGTGAACCGGCCCTTATCGAATTGTTTTCGAATTTGAATAGTTTTCCAAATTACAAAAACAATAAAAATAGAATAGAAAAGAAAATAATTCTATTCCATTCCTTTATTTTCTATTCTATTTTATTCTCTTTGGAAATTTGAAAACTATTATGCCTGTACACACAGTTGGAAATTACGATGGAAAAGGTCCGATCTAATTATATTGTCGGAAAATCCGATCGTGTGTGGGCTGTATACCGGACTTTTTCAGTCGGAAACTCAGACAGCGAGAGCAGGACCTCAAATTTTCCGACAACAAAATCCAGACATCATTTGTAGAGAATTACGATCGGACAAAGTGCCACGCATGCTCAGATCAAATTACGAGACCAAAGCTATTGGCTACTAGCCTCTACGTAGTCCCGTCGCAACGAACGAACGTCATCACATTCCGAACGATCGGATTTTCCGACAACGTGTGAATGCAACACCAGTTTCGGACAAAGTCCATCGGAAAAAATCAGACGGATTTTGTTGTCAGAATGTCCGACCGTTTGTAGGGGGGGGGCTAAGAATTCAAAAAGTATTTGAAAACTATTCAAATTTTCGTCCAAATTTTTTTTTATCGTTATTTCGGATTGGTTTAAATTCGGTAGTATTCTAATCCCGAAATTCGCATACATCCGAATTTCCGAATAACGAAAATTCATCCGGATTTTGAAACGAAGAGCACATGTCTATTATAATGTTTTTCGTTAGGGTAAGGGGTCCGAGTTCAGTTAAGGTTAGGGTTAGAATTAGGAGTTGGGGTTTCTCATTATTATTTTATTTATTATTATTTGAATAAAAATAAATTAATAAATAAATGTAAAATAAATACACAAATAAGAAATAAATTCAATATATTAATACTAAGTAACAAATAAATAAATTAACCCTTAACTTTAACCTTTAAAAAAAAAGAAATAAAATAATAAAAACATGACTACACACCCTAACACAAAATAAATTATTATTAAAAAATTTTTTTTTTTTGTTCGAGTCTGGGTGTTTACTGTTATTTCATCTTATTTTATATTTATACTTAACTTATCTTCAACCACGGGTTGAAGGAAAAAAAAAAAATAAGTTCAATTTCCCCATCAACACGGAAAGCATTGATGGGGGATTCCCCCCCTGTAGAGCTATTTTGAAAGTTTCCCTGATAGCAGATACAATGGTCGCTGCTGTCGGGTATAGCCACTCGCAGTGATATTATGAAAAAAAAAAAAAAGAAAAAAAAAAAAAAACGACAGCTGGCTGTACTGAAGTTAACGGATAGATCAACTTCAGTACAACCAGCCTGCCCATAGACAGATTAAAATTTGTCTGGTTCCTGCTGAACCGCCAAAATGTCGATCGGTCTATGGCCAGTGATACTAAACACACACATTGTTTAATTCACATGGTCCCTTCTCTTTCTGTATATGGATGATGGCACTGTAATTATTTTAATGTAAAAAAAAAGTACATTTTTCCTAATCGATATCCAGCTATCACATGACCCAGCTCTCTCCCAGCCTGTCTGCAGGGAAACAAGCAGGAGGAGCTTCTAGTCCTCTGCTGCTGGTCACATGTTTAAAAAAAAAAACAGCCTTTGGAATACAGAATATAAATAATCAATCAACGGTTTTAAAAAATTGTCATACAAATATATTTTTACAATCAAATTTGTATTGTTTTATTTTCGCAATAACACGCTCCTCCAGCCTGTGCCTTAGAATAAGAGGGAGGTGAAGCCTCCAACAATCTTCATGTATTATCCCTTGCCCATTGTGTTTAGCTGGTTAGTGAGCATGGAGGAGGAGGAGGAGGAGGAGGGAGGGAGTGGGCTGTCATTGTGTATACGCCCCCATGTGTGATTCTATAGTCACATGGGCTGCTCAGATGGGGAGGAAATGCTGAGCATTGAAACGCACTACACTAAAAACTGAGCATGTGCAGAGCTCCAAAACTGCTCTGCAAAATCCCTTGCCGAATGGAGGACATGGACAGAAGGGGGCGATAGAGAACAGCAGGATCAACCAGGTGTTTTGCAGAATGCAGAAAAGGAATCTCATAGTGACTGAGTGAGTATGAACAGCATGTAATGCACCATTTATTGATCGTTTTTTATGATGTGGGTTTAGTGACACTTTAATGGCACTCCCATGCGTCGGCAAGCAGGGCACATTTTTACACATGTAATATTGCATGGCACTGTGGCATCATGCAACCCGGTTTGGCACACTTTAAAAAAAAAAAAAAAAAAAAAGTGGTCAGGGACGACTTCTGTGTTCAGCAGCCCCCAACATTCCTTACCCGAGACCCCTCTCGATCCAGCGATGTCCACGAGAGCCTTGGTTCTCCGAGGACTTGCACTCCTGATTGGCTTTTGACAATTGGCTCCCCGCTGCTGTCAAGCGCAGCCAGTGAGCCAATCAGGAGATGGAGGGGGCGGGGCCAAGGCACAGCTCCATGTGTGAATGGAGACACAGAGCCTTGGCTTGGAAGCACGCCTGCTTGGGGGGGGGGGGGCATCTGGCGGGGGGGAGGGGCCAGGAGCGCCGGCATGGGAGGCGGATCCGGGCTGCTCTGTGCAAAACCATTACGCAGAGCATGTTTGTTATCTAAAAAGAAAAACAAGACGTTTAAATACCGCTTTAACATGTGGGCAGTAGCGGGTGCATGAATCCGACTGCAGAGGCTCAGTACTGCAAGTGCGGGGGAATGTGCGCAAAATGACATGCAGAGAGACGTGGTTAATGGAACCCCAAAGCATTTGCAAACGAGTCATGGTTTTTAAATTGCGCCAAGCCACGTGGTGCTGGTTTGGTTCGGAGTGTTTACGGGAAAGAGTCTGTGATTTATTTTCCATGACTCGCACATAGGGCAGCCCACTGGAATGAATCAGCTGCCCCACATGCAATGCGCAAAAACGTGCCAGCGCTTGGTCGCACAGGTAGGAGTGGAACCAAGCCCAACTCATCAATGATTGGTCACGCTTATTTTCCACGCCAGAAAAGGAGCAGAAACAAGTCTTCATGGATTACACTCTACAGAGAAATCCAACTGTGGGGGAAAATCTGCAACTCATTCTAAACACAGAAGGCAGAATCCCAACTGACAGTAGGCATTATATGCAGACAGAAAAGGACAAGGATTGGAAACCCGGTATCTGAGCCAGAGGGGAAAAAAAAGGGCAAAAAATGCAAAACTGGCGACACTCGTAGCACGATTAAGCTGCATCAAGTGCTGAAAGCCAGCTGAGAGCAGAACATCCCTTTAGGAATTGAAACCATTCCCCGGAGGTCGGCCCTAATACACGGCAATGTTTACAAGTGTTGCGGAGCCGATGACAAGTGGGAAAAAAGAATCAAACATTAAACCCAGATGATTAAAAGCCACGGCAACAACTAAACAACGATCGACGAGCTGGGGAGGACAAAACTCAAGCCAAAGGATGCCAAGCAACCGACTCGCTTTTCCATTCCCGGCCCAACAAAACACGTTCCTCTGTTCCAGACTCCCGGGAATTGCTGACGTCATGAATGCCAGAACCCGAGGCCGCGAGGAGCGCTCCCCATGGGATTCTCGGGATGTTTCACACACCAGTTTGTTTTAAAAAGCTTCCTGCTGGTTATATCCAAAGAATGGAACATTCAGGCTGCTGGTTCTCAAGGAAAGAGGCCCAAGGACATCTGGATAGAAGGCTGTTCATTGGTCCTTGTGAAGGGGACAGGCTGCCTATTTGTGAAGAATGGCCACGCCCCCAACAATATGGTTGCCACCAGAAATCAAAAATAGCCCACAAAGATTTTCCTTCAACCGTCTCCATACCAGTTCCAGAGACCTCACGGACGAACACACAGCTGAACGTTGGTGCTCCTCAACCATTCCACCTCCTTATCCAAGAAAGTGTGGTAGATCGCTCAGCAACACCTCTCCTCCGATACAGTGCCTTGAAAAAGTATTCATACTCCTAGAAATTTTCCATATTTCGTCATGTTACGACCAAGATCATAAATGTATTTTATGTGATAGACCAGGGATCTCCAAACTACGGCCCTCCAGCTGTTGTGGAACTACAGGTCCCATAAGGCAATGTAAAACTCTAAGCCCTTGTACACACGGTCGGAGAATCCGTCGGAATGTGTCCCATCGGACCGTGTCGTCGGATAATCCGACTGTGTGTGGTCTGCATCGGACTGATTCCGTCCGAATATCCATCGGACCCAATTTTCCAACATGTTGGAAATATTTCCCGACCAACTGGTTCGATCGGACATACTCCGATCATGTGTAGCGAATTTTGATCGGACCAAGTGCCACGCATGCTCAGATCAAATTCCTACATCAAAGCTATTGGCTACTAGCCTGAACGTAGTCCCATCGTAACGAAATTACGTCATCACGTTCTGAATGATCGGATTTTTCGACAACTTAGTCCGACCGTGTGTATGCAACAGTTTCGGACACAATCCGTCGGACTAAATCCGACGGATTTGGTTGGCAAAATCTCCGACCGTGTGTACGTGGGCTTACATAGACAGACATGGCTAGGCATGATGGGAATTGTAGTTCCTGAGCAACTGGAGGGCCTCAGTTTGGAGACCCCTGTGATAGACCAACACAAAGTGGAGTATAATTGTCAAGTGGAAGGAAAATGATAAATGGTTCTCTACATTTTTTACAAATAAATGTGTGAAAAGTGTGGGGGGTATATTTGTATGGCGCCCCCCTGGGTCAATAATTTGTAGAACCTCCTTTCACTGCAATTACAGCTGAAAGTCTTTTTGGGGATGTCTCTGTCAGCTTTGCACATCTAGAGAGGGACATTTTTGCCCATTCTTCTTTGCAAAATATCTCAAGCTCTGTCAGATTGGATGGAGAGCATCTGTGAACAGCAATTTTCAAGTCTTGCCACAGATTCTTAATTGGATTTAGGTCTGGACTTTGACTGGGCCATTCTAACGCATGAATATGCTTTGATCTAAACCAGGGATATGCAATTAGCGGACCGCCAGCTGTTATAGAACTACAAGTCCCATGAGGCATAGCAAGACTCTTGACAGCCACAAGCATGACACCCAGAGGCAGAGGCATGATGGGACTTGTAGTTTTGCAACAGCTGGAGGTCCACTAATTGCAGATCGCCGATCTAAACCATTCCATTGTAGCTCTGGCTGTATGTTTTGGGTCGTTGTCCTGCTGGAAGGTGAATCTCCGCCTCTGTCTCAAGTCTTTTGCAGACTCTAATGCCGCGTACACACGATCAGAAAACCGAAATTTACTCCAATGAATGATCCGCCGATTTTCTGATCATTAGTATGGTGCTTTTCAAAAGCCGATTCCGAATTTTTAGACAAAAACTGGATGCACAAGCTCTAAAATTGTTGTCGTACGTGAACACTTCATCTGATTTTCGTTCAATTAGTACAGTTTTTGTTTGAAGAAAAAAAAATCGTAAGAGCAAAACTATGCATGCTCAGAAATGAAAGCACATACATAAAACATTTCAACACATTACATTGGAAGCTGAGTTCTGTTGTACAAGAATTTTTCTTATGTTGAGTAACCTCTTCACTTTCAATATGAGACTATCAGCATACAAAAAAAAAAAAAAAAACAGACAAAAATGTGTCTGATAATCTGATCGTGTGTGCCCAGCTTAACAGGTTTACTTCTAAGATTGTCCAGTATTTTTCTCCATCCATCTTCCCATCAACTCTGACCAGCTTCCCTATCCCTGCTGAAGAAAAGCATCCCCACCACATGATGCTGCCACCACCATGTTTCACAGTGGGGATGGTGTGTTCAGGGTGATGTGCAGTGTTAGTTTTCCACACACACAGCAATTTGCTTTTAGGTCAAAAAATTCCACATGTTTTCTGTGTCCCCCACATGGCTTCTCACAAACTGCAAACAGGACTTCTTATGTCTTTCTTTCCCCAATGTCTTTCTTCTTGTCACTCTTCCATAAAGGGCAGATTTGTGGAGAGACGACTAATAGTTGTCCTGTGGACAGATTCTCCCCCCTGAGCTGTGGGTCTCTGCAGCTCCTCCAGAGTTACCATGGGCCTCTTGGCTCTTCTATGATGAATGCTCTCCTTGTCCGGCCGGTCAGTTTAGGTGGACGGCCATGTCTTGGTAGGTTTGCGGTTGTGCCATACTCTTTCCATTTTCGGATGACGGATTGAACAGAGCTCTGTGAGATGTTCAAAGCTTGGGATATTATTATTTTTTATAACCTAACCCTGCTTTATACTTCTCCACAACTTTATCCCTGACCTGCCTGGTGTGTTCCTTGGCCTTCATGATGCTGACTTGTTCACTAAGGTTCTCTAACAAACCTATGAGGGCTTCACAGAACAGATGTATTTATACTGAGATTAAATTACACACAGGTGGACTCTTATTTACTAATTACATGACTTCTGAAGGCAATTGGTTGCACTAGATTTTAGTTAGGGGTATCAGAGTAAAGGGGGGCTGAATACAAATGTCCCCTCTTCCCCGCACACTTTTCACATATTTGTAAAAAATGTTGAAAACCATTTATCATTTTCCTTCCACTTCACAATTATGTGCCACTTTGTGTTGGTCTATCACATAAAATCCCAACAAAATACATTTACGTTTTTGGTTGTAACATGACAAAATGTGGAAAATATCAGGGGGTATGAATACTTTTTCATGGCGCTGTAACATGGTCCAGTCCCTAAGAAGAATGGGAAGCCGTTTACTGTAGGCAAAAGCCAATGTTCAAATTTATTGACTCATTCGATGCAATGTACACCACCCGGCGCTAACAAATTTAAAGCGGGATTCCACCCTAAAGTGGAACCTCCGCTGATCGGATCCCTCCCCCCTCCGGTGTCACAATTGACACCTTTCAGGGAGGAGGGGGGTGGAGATACCTGTCAGACAGGTATTTTCATCCACTTCCGGGCATAGACTCCCGTGGGAGTCTACGCCATTTCCTGCCCTGCCGCGCTGTCTGCTGGGACACATACGGGTCCCAGTGACAGTGCGGAGATTTCCTATTGCGCTGCGCGGCTCGCGCAGTAGGGAACCGGGAAGTGAAGCCGATTCGCTTCACTTCCCGATTCCTTCACCTAGAATGGTGGCGGCAGCAGCCGAGAGCCGAGCGATCGATCGGCCTCCGGCATCGCTGGAACCCGGGACAGGTGAGTGTCCATTTATTAAAAGTCAGCAGCTGTAGTATTTATAGCTGCTGGCTTTTAATATTTTTTTTTTTGGTGGAATCCCTCTTTAACACATTTCACTACATGGCGCACCCAAACCTATACAGTACATAACATTAAAAACCCAGTTGACGCATTGCAGATATGGATGAAACGCGTCAACCCCTTTCCTGGATATTTAAGGCCTAACTCCATGTTTACTTTCACTTTAAATAGATGGTTTGGGCCAAGCTGGCACAAACACACTACTTGCTTTACAAATTTCTGCATTCACTGTCATCGCTGTATAAACTGCATGTACTATCAGCTATATACAGTATACAGCGCCGCGTTCGAGCAGCGGTATGGGAACTTCCCATCTGTTGCCAGAACAAAACCAAGCCGGCTTGAGTGCTGATCAGCCATTCATAGGAAGCCAGCCTTGTATTTTATTATCGGATTGACTTAAGTGGAAGGGCAGGCGGATGATGTCACAACCTCCACCTCGGCCAATCAGAGGAAGCCTTGTATTCATTCATAAAAATACAAGGTTTCCTGGGAATGTGACTCAATTTTGCTCTAATAGCAAATGCCACCGTGGCAGAGGGACAAGGTTCTCAGTGGTCCATTGCTACCCTTTTTGAGCCCGGTAACTGTACCTCAATACGGACCTACAGGTGGAGGGACCATCTGCAGGAGACTGAACACTGCGCCCCCTATCTGTAGATTAAGGTTGCAATGCTTTCCAGGCTACATGCCCCATTGGCCACCACAGCAGAGTGAGACATACTTCTCAATGGTCCATTGATACTTCTATCAGCCCCATAAATGAAGGTCCGTACCCCAATATGGACCTATTGCTGAAGGGGATAACCTGCAGGAGACTAAACACTGCACCTGCTATCTGTAGATTAAGGTTGCAATGAAAACAAAATATTAAATGGTAATTTTTAATTAATAATCAAAATTAATGCATTTATTTAGTTTTAAAAAAAGATGGCATTAGCCTTAAAAAAAAAAAAAAAAAAATGGTTATGGATTTATTTATAATTTAACTCTAGCGTTACAATGTAATCAAACTAGAGATGCACGATTAATCGTTAAGAATCACGATTCTTTCCCCCTGGCTATCTTAAAGTATTTTCCTGATTTTATGCAGACTTCTCTGCTCAAGCCAAAAAAACAGGCACTCTGCCAAGTTTCACAACATTCCTCAGCTGCTGAGCTAACTATAAACATTGTAACATTTTGTTCTTTAGATCAGTGGTCATCAACTTCTGTCCTCAGGGCCCACTAACAGGCCAGGTTTGCAAGATAACTGAAATACATCACAGGTGATATCATTTGCTGCCCAGTGATTGCATGATTTTAGTCTGCATCTCCCCCCAAGGTAATACATAAAACCTGGCCTGTTGGCAGGCCCTGAAGACAAGGTTGATGACCACTGCTTTAGATCAAAAGGAATGAACTTCGATCTGTAAATGAGGGCAGTTTAACCACTTCAAGGAGAATTCCAGCATGAGCTTTTTAGGCTGGGCTTCTCCTAAGGGTCACAGGAGTGCAATTCGTTTTGCACTCCTGGGACCCATTTTCAGCAGAGAGCGGGTTGAAGTCCGCTCTCTGCTGACGTCACTGCAATCAGTTCAGGCACCACGTCATCCTGACTTCCAAAGTCTGGACCAGCCAGCTGCCTGGACTGATGAACCAGGAAGTACTGGTAAATGGCTTTCCTCGTTTTGCGCTGACAGGGAGAACCGACCAGCAGCTCTCCCTGCCAGAGTGGGGGCCAGTGCTGATAATCAGCACAACCCCCATCAGATGTGCCAATCAGTGCCCAATAGCTGCCAGAATGTGCCCCATCAAGAACGCCAGTCAGTGCCTATTACAGTACCAATTAGTGCCCATAACAGTGCCAATCAGTGGTCATAACAGTGCCAATCAGTGCCCCATCAGTAATGCCAGTCAGTAGCTCATCAGTGCTGCCTATCCAGTGCCATCTATCAGTGCCGCCTACCAGTACCCATCAGTGCCGCCCACCAGTGCCGCCTACCAGTTCCCATCAGTGCCGCCTATCAGTGCCATCCATCATTGCCCATCAGTGCTGCCTATCAGTGGCCATCTATTCTACATATCAGTGCCGCCTCATTAGTGCAGCCACATCAGTGTCTGTCAGTGAAGGAGAAAACAACATTTTATAACAGAAACGAAGAAAAACTTTTTTTTTTTTTTTTCAAACATTTTGGTCTTTTTGAGTTTGTTTAGCAAAAAAAAAAACCCAGTGGTGATCAAATAACACCAAAAGTGCCCGGTATGGAAGTGGTTAAAGACCAAACCATTTTCAGACACTTGTTGGTTAAAAGTTCAAATCAGTATCTTTTGCTAGGAAATTACTTAGAACCCCCAAACATTGTGTGTGTGTGTGTATATATATACACACACCGGTGTGTGTGTGTGTGTGTGTGTGTGTGTGTGTGTGTGTGTGTGTGTGTGTGTATATATGTGTGTATGTGTATATATATATATATATATATATGTATATATATATATATATATATATATATATATATATATATATATATATATATATATATATATATATATATATATATATATATATATATACACACACACACCGGTGTGTGTGTGTGTGTGTGTGTATATATATATATATATATTTATATATTATTTATTAATTTTTTTAGCAGAGACCCTAGAGAATAACATGGTGGTTGTTGCAATACTTTATGTCGCACTGTATTTGCAAAGCGGTCTTTAAAAAATTTTTAGGGGAAAAATACACTTTAATGAATAATAAAAAAAAAAAAAAAAAAACAGTAAAGTTAGCCCAATTTTTTGTATAATGTGAAAGATGAGGTTACACCGCGAGAATCGTGATCTTTATCCCAAGCACAAAAATCGTGATCCTCATTATTCTCAGAATCGTGCAGCTCTAAATCAAACACAGATTTAATAAAGCATTTGAAATCTAAAATAGTTTGCATGTGTGATGTGAAATATAAAAAAAAACATACAAAAAATAAAAAAGAGTCATAACAATGAAGACAATGGTTTGTGTTTCCTGTAGCAATTGAATAAATGAAAGGGTTGTGTTTGCAGCAAAATTCAGTACATGATGTCCAGAAAAGTAGAAACCATTAAAAAATAAAAAATAAAAATTCTCTTACCTGATGTCTTCAAAGAAAGCTTCCAGGTAATCCCTTTGCTCGGCCAGGGAGAGTTCTATATCCAGGTAGTTTCCATTGGTAGATAACTGGAGAGTGCAATCTTCCAGCTGGAAGGAAAGAAGAGAGACGGCGGTGAGATGTTTTATCCGGGTACGGCGATTCCCATCCTCTACGGGAGAGGTCACCTTGCTATACAAAGTCCAGGTTAACGGCCTCCACTGAATGGCTAATGCCCCCCCCCCCCCGCTACAGTCACGAGGTTCACTTCACTATTCACAGTGCCGGCTGAGAAACTGCTCAACCTTCATGGATGGAAGGACGCCGGACAAGAGCTAAGGGAATGTAAAGGAAAGCTGGCCATACATTACGCATATTTCTGGTACAACTTTCCAAAGATTTGGTACAAGATTTACCAAAATCATAATATGTGGCGGTCAAACCTAATCAGGCACTACATAGTTGTACTACATGGTTGAAGGTAAATCAATCTTAAAAAAATTGAACAAGAAAATTGTATAATGTATGGCCAGCTTTAAATGGTTGTAAAGTCTTGTTTAAAAAAAATAAATAAATAAATAAATAAAAACGAACAAACAGGTTACACTTTTTTTTTTTTTTTTTGCACTGTGCAGTTGGTTTCGCACAGAGCCGCCGCGATCCTCCTCTTCTCGCATCTCTCTTCGCTGCTCCTGGCCCCTCCCTCCTGTCGAGTGCCCCCACAGCAAGCAGGCTTGCTATGGGGGCACCCGAGACGAGTCAGAGCTCAGTACGTCCATTCAGACATGGTGCCCGCCCCCTCTCTCTTCTGATTGGCGGACTTTGATTAACAGCTGCGGGAGCCAATGACACTGGTACTGTGTCCCAGCCAATCAGGAGGAGAGTCGCGGGGTGGCTAATACACTCGTGGACATGGCTGGATAGAGATGGGACTCAGGTAAGTAATTAGGGGGGTACTGGGGGGCTGCTACACACAGATGACTTTTTAATCTTAATGCATAGAACGCACCTTCTGCTTTTACAACTACTGAAACAGCAAACACTGACAAAAGAAATAATGCTATTTGTAATTTGGGACATACACTATATTACCAAAAGTATTGGGGCGCCTGCCTTTACACACACATGAACTTAAATGACAGTCTTAGTCCGTAGGGTTTAATATTGAGTTGGCCCACCCTTTGCAGCTATAACAGCTTCATCTCTTCTGGGAAGGCCGTCCACAAGGTTTAGGAGTGTGTCTATGGGAATGTTTGACCGTTCTTCCAGAAGCGAATTTGTGAGGTCAGGCACCGATGTTGGACGAGAAGGCCTGGCTCGCAGTTTTCCGCTCTAATTCATCTCAAAGGTGTTCTATCAGGTTGAGGTCAGGACACTCTGCATTTCCTGCGCCCCAAACTCGCTCATCCATGTATTTATGGACTTTGCTTTGTGCACTGGTGAGCAGTCATGTTGGAACAGGAAGGGGCCATCCCCAAACTGTTCCCACAAAGTTGAGAGCATGAAATTGTCCAAAATGTCTTGGTATGCTGAACCTGAAGAGTTCCCCTCACTGGAACCAAGGGGCCAAGCCCAACCCCTGAAAAACAACCCCCCACACCATAATCCCCCCTCCACCAAATGATATGGACCAAGGTCCATAAAGACATGGATGAGTGAGTTTGGGGTGGAGGAACTTGACTGGCCTGCACAGAGCCCTGACCTCAAACCAATAGAACAACTTTGCGATGAAGAAGAGCCCTCCTGGAAGAATGGTCAAACATTCCCATAGACACACTCCTAAACCGTGTGAACAGGCAATCCCAGAAGAGATGAAGCTGTTATAGCTGTAAAGGGAGGGCCAACTCAATATTGAACCCTACGGACTAAGACTGGGATGCCGTTAAAGTTCATGTGCGTGTAAAGGCAGGCGTCCCAATACTTTTGCTAATATATATATATATATATATATATATATATATATATATATATAATATATGACCACCAGCTATATGAAACTAAATATGCAACATGTAACACATAAGGAAGCTAAAACAGGCCTCTCATAGCAATACACACTTCAGTGTATGAGCTTATTAAAGGTCCATCTGTAAGGTAGGTTGCTGTGATATTTAAATGAATGGAATTGCATCTCAATATTGCAAACACATGCTGTGAATGGCCCTAAAATCTAAACAAAATTCAATCCTCTCTCACAAATCTTAAAATTCAGATTTTCGCTCGTCTTTTACTGTTTCCACTGGACACCCCCCCTTTATTTTTTATGGTAGAAAAGGTTTAGATTCTTTAGGTTGGCCACATTGGCCTCCGAGTCTGTCATTGTCACCCTTTAGGACAACAGAAATATCTATGCAACGTGAGCGGTGGAGGGCGACTTGCTTTTCTTTAGACCGTCTATGGTCATCTCAGGTGTCATTGTTCCGAGCGCACTTCAATGTGCCATTGTTCTGGGTAAAAGGTCAGTGTTCCATTGTTTCTGGGCCTGGGGACAAGGCATTGTGCCATTGTGACCTCAACTGTCACTTGGTCTCTGCACTGGGACCTGTGGTACCAACGTAGCATTCATTTGGGTCACCAGGTGTCCGTGTGCTACTAGTCCAGCATCCTGTGTTTTGCCTTAATTATAGCACCCCAAGTATCAATTGTTCAAGCACCCTAAGTGCTAGCATGCCACTGCCCTGGCACCCTAAATGGCAGTGCCACTGCCCTGGCGCCCTAAAAGCCAGTGCCATTGCCCTGGTGCCCTACAAGCCAGTGCCCCTGCCCTAGCACCCTAAAAGGAAGTGACACTGCTCTAATACCCTGAATGGCAGTTCCACTGCTCTAATACCCTGAATGGCAGTGCCACTGCCTTGACATCCTAAATTGCAGTACCACTGTCCTAGTACTCTGAAAAGGCAGTGTCATTATCCTAGCAACCTAAATGGCATAGCCACTATTTTTGCACCCTAAATGCCAGTGCCACTGCCATGGCACCCTAAAAGCCAGTGCCACTGTCCTAGAACTCCAAAAGCCAGTGCCACTGTCCTAGAACTCCAAAAGCCAGTGCCACTGTCCCAGAACTCCAAAAGCCAGTGCCACTGTCCTAGAACTCCAAAAGCCAGTGCCACTGTCCTAGAACTCCAAAAGCCAGTTCCACTGTCCCAGAACTTCAAAAGCCAGTGCCACTGTCCCAGAACTCCAAAAGCCAGTGCCACTGTCCTAGAACTCCAAAAGCCAGTTCCACTGTCCCAGAACTTCAAAAGCCAGTGCCACTGTCCTAGAACTCCAAAAGCCAGTGCCACTGTCCTAGAACTCCAAAAGCCAGTGCCACTGTCCTAGAACTCCAAAAGCCAGTGCCACTGTCCTAGAACTCCAAAAGCCAGTGCCACTGTCCTAGCACCCTAAAAGCCAGTGCCACTGTCCTAGTATCCTAAAAAGGTAGTGTCATTATCCTAGCAACCTAAATGGCAGAGCCACTATTTTTGCACCCTAAAAGCCGGTGCCACTGTCCTAGCACCCGAAAAGCCAGTGCTACTGGCCAAGTATCCTAAAAAGGTAGTGTCATTATCCTAGCAACCTAAATGGCAGAGCCACCATTTTTGCACCCTAAATGCCAGTGCCTTGGCACCCTAAAAATCAATACCACTGTCCTAGCACCCTAAAAGCAAGTGCCACTGTCCTAGCAACCTAAATGGCATTATCACTGTCCTAGTAACCTAAAAAGATAGTGTCATTACCTTAGCAACCTAAAAGGCAGAGCCACTATTTCTGCACCCTAAATGCCAGTGCCACTGCCCTGGCACCCTAAAAGGCAGTGCCACTGTCCTAGCACCTTAAAAAGGCAGTGCCACTGTCCTAGCACCTTAAAAAGGCAGTGCCACTGTCCTAGCACCTTAAAAAGGCAGTGCCACTGTCCTAGAACACTAAATGCCAGTGCCACCGCCCTGACATCCCTAATGGCTGTACCACTGTCCTAGTACCCTAAAAAGGTAGTGTCATTATCCTAGCAACCTAAATGGCAGTGCCACTATTTCTGTACCTTAAATGGCAGTGCCAGTGTTCCTGCAACCTAAATGTCAACGTGCCACTATTTTAGCATCCTAACTGGCAGAACACCACCGTTCTTTCCATTTGTCAGAGTGGCAACGTTCTAGCAGCACAATGTGCCACAGTGTTATGGTCCCAATACATTGAACAACAGCATACATTGTACGTGCCTACATTCTAGGGTACCCTGTGCAGTATACCACTGCACTCACACTATTAATGGCAGTGTTCCACTGTCTGTCCCCCCTCCCCCCACCCCCACACACACACCAGCTTGCCACTGCCACCATGGTTATGTTGTTGTGTAAATATTCCACGAGTCAGGGTGCCACTAATCTGTGACACCAAATAACTGCCAAAGAACCAAAGTACGATTCCATGAGCGTTCTTAGAGAAGCCTCAAAAAACAAGACTTTGCCACAGCCCATGTATCAGTGAGCCAGTATTCCAGCACCTCACATGACCATCTGTTATCGTTCTATCACAGAAGTTGGCGATTATTCCCATACCCAATCTGTCAATGAGTACCACGGCTGCCCAACACCAAACATGAAATGGTATAAAATCTACGTTTGCCTCAATGATCAACCTTCGAGAAGACCGACAAAACAAGTTGACAAGACTTTTCCACGGCCATTTTCACCGTCTGCTCCCCCCTCTGCCAGCTCCTCCGGCACTCTGGCCTGTCAGTGAAATGATGTTTATGAGGAATTTTGTTCCATTACGTAATCTAGCCAACGCGGTGCAGGAACACAGCAAAACATTGAGAAATCACGACCATTCCAACAAAACAATAATCTCCAAAGAATCGGAAAAAAAAATAAAAAATCAGTCTTAAAAAAGAGAACCCTTCATGGAGGTTGAGACATGCCAGTCATTATGAGCCATATTTTACAGGAGCCTTCTTCAACCTTCTTACCCAGAAGGTCCAGGGGAACCCCTGGTAACCTTAACCTATGGAGGGTCAATGGAAATAATGCCCCTTAAATTGATGAGGATGTGGTTGTCACCCTTACAGAAAGCTAAAAAAGAAAAGAAAAGATAATTGCTGTCATGCCACTGGCTCTGCCAAGTGGGTATGGACACAAAACTATGCAGGCACCTTAGGATGGGAGGTCAATCAGCCACAGGTGAAAGAACCCCCTAGCAATCTTTGGGAGAACCCTAAACTTTTCATCTATCAGGTAATGCACTAGACCAGTAGTAGTCTTCAAACTGCTGCCCTTTGCTCACCTTTATCTGGCCCTCGGGGCGCTGTTCCTCTTACTAATACATGAAAATAAGGTATAGAACAGCAATGCTGTGCAAATTTCTTGTGTCCCATCCAATATAAAAACTATGGAAATGAGAAAAGCCCCTGGTGGTGGACTTTGGAGGCACGTACAAGAGTAGAATAGAATAAAAACAATTTTATTTATTCATTAATGAGATAAATAATGAATAAAATTGTTCTTATTCTATTCTACTGTTGTACGTGCCTCCAAAGTCCACCACCAGGGGGTTTTCTCTTTTCCATAGTCTCTTACTAATACAAGACACTATTCCTCCCACGGACACCAACTATGGGGCACTATTCTTCGTACCGACACCAATAATGGGCTACAAGTCTTCCTACTGACACGAATGATGGGGAACTAATTCCTTCAACTGACACCAATATTGGGGCACTATTCCTACCACTGAAACCAATGATGGGGTACTATTCTTCCTACTTACACCAATAATGAGGTGTTCTTCCGTCCACTGACAACAATGGGGTTCTATTCTTCCTATTGACACCAATGGGGTACTATTCCTCCCACTGACACCAATGATGGGGTAATTATTCTTTCTACTTGCATCAATGATGCAGTATTATACCTTCCACTAACACCAACAATGGGGCACGATCCCTTACAGTGATACCAAGGATGGGGCACCATTGCTTTCACTGATACCAATGATGGGGTACTATTTTTCCTACTTACACCAATAATGAGGTACTCTTCCTTCCACTGACACCAACAAATGGGTACTACTCTTCCTATTGACACCAATGATGGGGTACTATTCCTCCTACTGACACCAATGATGGGGTACTATTCCTCCCACTGACACCAATGATGGGGTACTATTGCTACCACTGACACCAATGATGGGGTAATTATTCTTCCTACTTACACCAACGATGGGCTATTACCTTCCACTGACAGCAACAATGGGGCACCATCCCTTACAGTGATACCAACGATGGGGCATCATTCCTCTCACTGAAGGCAATGATGGGGTACTATTCTTCCTACTTACACCAATAATGGGGTACTATTCCTTCCACTGACCACAATGATGGGGTACTATTCTTCCTACTTACACCAATAATGGGGTACTATTCCTTCCACTGACCCCAATGATGGGGTACTATTCTTCCTACTTACACCAATAATGGGGTACTATTCCTTCCACTGACCCCAATAATGGGGTACTATTCCTCCCACTGATACCAACAATGGGATATTATTCTTCCTATTGACACCAATTATGGAGCACTATACCTCCCACCGATACAAACAATGGGATACTATTTCTTCCACTGACACCAAGGATGGGGTATTAGTCTTCCTATTGACATCAACGATGGGGTACTATTCTTCCTATTGACACCAATGATGAAGCACTATTTCTTCCACTGACACCAACAATGTGGCACTATTTTTTCTACTGACACCAACGTCTGGCACCCCTCAAGTCTTAAGGACAATAAACTAGACCTTTGTTTAGAAGGTCTGGAGACCCCTGCACCAAGCTTTTATGCTCCCTTGTTTGCATTCATTAAGGAACAAGATTTCCCTGATCAGAAGAGGGCTGCATTGGCAAAGCATCTCTGCTTTGAACCATTAGGACAGTTCTTTCACACTACTCGGCCTCGACATTATCTTAGCGCTATGGTGTCAACATCTTGGGTTCATATGTTCGGTGGGAGGAGGTGGTGCCATGATGTTGATGATTGATTTAACGAGAACTTTAGCTTGTTCATAATTGACTTGATAAAGACCCAAGTGGTCGAAACGCGTCTTCCAGAGGAGAGTGTTTTTGATACTGGTTTTGCATTGTCTTTAACCATGTCACCTTGTCACAGTAGATTTACTGTGACCGGGCGGTAGCTGCAGGCCCAACAACGTAAATAAAAGTTGCCGGCTTGCTTCCAGGTCTGTGGTTGGACACAGCACAATTTTGTCTGCAGATATCAGCCAATGATTTATGGGTGAGACCTACTAATCAGCTGTGTCCAATCACACAGGACTCTGAACACAGACCAGCGATCTGGCTGTTTCTTCTCTCTGCAAAGCAGGCAGAAATAACATCGAAATCTCTTAGTAAAAGCAGCACATAATACACACATTACACTTGTTAAGCACACAGGTAACCCCTTGATTGCCCCTAGATGTTAACCCCCTTCCAATTCAGTATCATTAGTATACTGTACAGTATTATCACTGATAGCTGTATCAGTGTTACTAGTGGCGTTCGTGTCAGCTAGTGGCCTCCCCAGCCAGTACCGCTATAAGTCGCTGATCACCGTCATTACCAGTATAGCGTCTATAGCTGTATAAATTCCAGTATATACACCATAGTTTGTAGACTCTATAACTTTCACACAAACCAGTTAAAGTGGTTGTAAACCTAGTTACACCACTTTCACCTACAGTTAAGCCTATAATAAGGCTTACCTGTCTGTACTGGAAATATCTCCTAAACCTGCACGGTTTAGGAGACATTTATCATATACGCTTGTGCCAACGTCATCGCCACATTCGCATTGAAGAAAGGGCCCCTGCTGTGACCGGAAGCTCCTGCGCGCAAGCGTGACACCACGCAACTTTGAGCAGTCACAGAGCCGGAACCCATGCCCCCAGAAGGAAAAGGGGTGAAGATGGATGCGGACACCAGCAAGGACATTGCGAGCTTCGTTTGCAGGTAAGTGCAACATATGCAATGCATACTAGTGTCAGAAACCATGAAATCAGGCCAAGACAGTAGTACAGTGAAATCACACTTGTTTAATAATAAAAGTAAAAAGAACAAAGTCAAAACATAGCCAAAGTTCAGTAACCAAAATGGATAGTCAACCAAGCCAGAAGTCAGGGATCAATGTAGCAGGAAGAGCAAGCAGGATCTGGAGCCAGAAGGGATGTCAGCAAAGCAAGTCTTGAACAGGATCGCAGGAGATAGTCTCTGTGATGTTGACCAAGGAGAAGGCAGAGATCCACTGGACTGGACGGCTTAAAGCGGAGGTCCACCCTAAAGTGGACCTTCCGCTCATCGGAACCCTCCCCCCCTCCGGCGCCACAATTGGCACCTTTCAGGGGGGAGGGGGGTGCAGATACCTGTACAGTACAGGTATCTGCACCCACTTCCGGGATAGCGCTCTGCGGAAAGGGGCGTAGATTACGCCCCTTTCCGCAAGTGCCCGCCCCTTTCCGCAAGTGCCCCGCTGCCTGCTGGGAAACACACAGATCCCAGAGGCAGCGGGGACCGTCCTTATTGCGCAGCGCAACTCGCACATGCGCAGTAGGGAACCGGGAAATGAAGCCGAAAGGCTCCATTTCCTGATTCCCATACCCAAGATGGCGGCGGCAGGACCCGAGAGACGATCTAGAGATCGGCTTCGGGTGCCGACATCGCGGGCACGCTGGACAGGTAAGTGTCACTATTTTAAAAGTCAGCAGCTGCAGTATTTGTAGCTGCTGGCTTTAAAAAAAAAAAAAAAAAAAAAAAAACGCGGAGTCCCGGCGGACTCCCGCTTTAAGTAGGTAGGACTGGCGAGCAGGATATCAAAAAACAGCTGAGTAACTGGAGAGATAGGAGCTGGCAATTAACGGACAGCTGAGCGGCCAGCTCTGAGAAGGAAGGGCTGAGTCCGGCCCTGACAACTAGCCCATTATGCTTTTACTTTGCAGGGGGAAAAAAAAAGAGGAAGTAAAACCCATCAGGTTTTACTTCCTCTGTAATATATACTTATTGGGATTTTTTTTTTTTTTTTACCAAAGCCATGTAGAAGAATACATTTTGGCCTAAATTTATGAAAAAATTGTTTTTTACTGGATATGTTTTATAACAGAAAGTAGAGAATATCGTTTTTGTTTTTTGCTTTCAAAATGTTTTTCACTTCTATAATAAGAAATAAAAAAAATCCAGTGGTGACCAAATACCACCAAAAGGAAGCTCTATTTGTGTGAAAAAAATGATCCAAGTTTCATTTGTGTACAGTGATGCAATTGTCAGTTAAAATAGCACAGTGCTGAATAGCAAAAAATGCTCTAGTCGTGAAGGGGGGTAAAATCTTCCGGAGGTCAAAGGTGGTTAAATATGTGTCAGAAGGGAAGGTAATGACTCACTAGGGAAAGACAAAAAGAAGAAGCGCTAATCTGTGAAATAATTAAAAAGAAGAAAAGCTGCTACATACAAATGTGACAAATATTAATGTGAAAACGGACAGTGAAAATGTAGCGCTGGCAATTAGTGACTAAATAAACGTATAAATGTAAACAAGTCCATAAAGTGTCCGTCAAGATCCTAGATGGATCCTCCAAAAGAAACAACCAGCTTCTAGAGGGAAGAGCTCAACAGATGGATAAACCTCTAAGCTGGTAACATCGGAAGGCTAGTATAGATACTCTTACCAGAGTTGGTGGATCTGCGTGTCAGCAACACCAGATACATGGTCACTTTATTATGTGGTATAAACAGATGGTATTTTGACACTAGCGCTACATTTTCACTGTCCCTAGGGAAAGAACATCTTTACCATCCCTAAAGGTCCACATTGATATTTCATTTTTTTTTTATTACCACGTTTCTATTCTCACAATTTCGCCCTATTAAAAAAAAAAAATCTGATGATTTCCAGACAGGGCCCATTCTGGTCGTGATAATGAATAATAAGATGAGAGCGCAGATGGTGAGAAGAGCTGGAATGGAATCTGTGCGTTCCTGGACGATTTTCTTAGACCTTGAAGATTCGGAGATGCTTATCTTCTCATCACTCCGCACCTTGGCTGTGCATCAGAAACGGCTCAAGCTGAACAAATAGTGTTAATTGTTTTCGAGTTGAGAAGGCCTGCGGGGTAAGGATCCGCCGCCAGAGATACACAGGATTAGGGGGAACGCCGCGTGCTTGCGCCAAAGGGGAGGGGGGGTGGTGTCATGGGACTGTGCAGCAATGATTCATCGTTCTTCACAGATTAAGAAATTGTTACATGAAACAGATAAAAAATAAACAACTGATTGTAGTGGATGACAGAACTGATGGATTTGAAAAAACTAAACAAAAAAAAAAAAAAAAAAGAATTTTACAGATAGATACCAGAATTTCTAAAGATAAAGGGGCACTCCATCCAAAACAGGACAATGCTGCATTTAAACTAACTCAACATATAAAAAAAATGTGGCGTAAGGTACCCATAAACATGAGACTGGGAGAATGTTTCGGGTCTATGGTTGGGTCCTGGCTATTTGGGTTATCCACTATTAAAACTGGCCATACACCTATAGATTATCTGCAGATTTTCTACGGTTAGATGGAAAAAGTGCAACAGATTTCTCCATGTTTGCTAAACTGTGTGGTTGGAGGAATCTCCCACTTTTTCCATCTAACCATAGAAAATCTGCAGATAATCTATATGGATGGCTATAGTCCTAAAGCCACAGAGGAGCCACAAATCCAAATATGAGGTTCCATAGCCATCAAGGAACCCAAGGTCCAAGCATGCTGAGCTATGGTCCAAAGGCTACTATGGTACTGCAAGTCCCAGCATGCTCATCTGTTATTCCAAAGATACTGAAGGATCACAAGTGCCAGCATGCTGACCTATTATCTAAAAGATACTGGGGAATCACAGGTCCCAGCATAATGAGATGAAAGGATGCACCATCTTTTAGGAACTGCCCAAGAACCACAAGTCCTAGCATTCTGTGGTGGCTACCAAGGAGGCACAAATCCCAGCATGCTACTAAAGAATCACAAGTCAGACCACGTTGAACCATCATTCAACATCTACTGAGGAACCCCAAGAACCATCATGCTAAAATGACTTCTGAGGATCCAGAAGTCCCAACATGATGACGTGTTGTTCCAAAGCTACTAAAGAACCACAATTCAGCGTGTTGAATCATCATCCAACTTCTACTCAGGAACCATATGATGCTGCATACCAAAATGACTACCGAAGAACCATAAATCATAGCATGTTGAGCCATCGTTCAACGTCTACTGGGGAACCATAAGACCCATCATTCTGAGATGACTACGGAGGATCCATAAGTCCCAACATGCTGACCTATTGTTCCAAAGCTACCAAAGGACCACAAGTTGGCATGTTGAGCCATCACCCAAGCGCTACTGATGAACCATTTGATGCAGCATATTGCGAGGACTACTGAAGAACCACAAGCCACAGCATTCTGTGGTGCATGCTGAGCTATCTTTTCAAAGCTACTAAATGAATCACAAGTCAGACCATGTTGAGCCATCATTCAACATCTACTGAAGAACCACAAGACCCACCATGCTAAAATGAATACTGAGGATCCACAAGTCCCAACATGCAGACCTGTTGTTCCAAAGCTACTAAAGAACCACAAATCAGCATGTTGAGCGTTCATCCAACATCTACTGAAGAACCATATAATGCAGCATAGCAAAATGACTACCGAAGAACCACATGTCACAGCTTGTTAAGTCATCATTCAACATCTACTGGGGAACCATAAGACCCAACATGCTGAGCTGTTGTTCCAAAGATACTAAAGAAACACCACAAGTCAGTGTGCTGAACCATCATCCAACAGGCAGTGAAGAACCATATGGTGCAGCATACTGAGATGAATACTGAAGAAACACAAGTCACAGCAGGTTGCGCCATCATTCAACAGCTACTGAGCAACCACAAGACCCATCATGGTAAGATGACTATTGAAGATCCATAAGTCCCAACATGCAGAGCTGTTGTTCCATAGCTACTAAAGAACCTCAAGTCAGCATGTTGAGCCTTCACCCAACAGCTACTGAGGAACCATTCAAAGCAGCATATCAAGATAACTACTGAAGAACCACAAGCCACAGCATTCTGTGGTGGCTACCAATGAGCCACAAATCCTAGTCTGTTGAGCTACTAAGATGACTACTGAGCATCTAAAGAACACACTGAGTCGCAGCACACTGAGCTGTTGTTCCAAAGCTACCAAACAACCACAAGTCACAGAAGACCCACCCACTGAGAAACCACAAGACCCATCATGCTTAGAGGACTACTGAGGATCCAGAAGTCCCAACATGCTGAGCTGTTTCAAAGCTACCAAAGAACCACAAGTCAGCGTGCTGAGCTATCATTCAACAGCTACAGAGGAACCATATTGTGCAGCATACCAAAATAACTACTGAAGAACCATAAGTCACAGCAAGTTGCTGGGCCATCATTCAACAGCTACTGAGGAACCATAAGACCCATCATGCTGAGATGCCTACTGAGGATCCAGGAGTCCCAACATGCAGACCTGCTGTTCCAAAGCTACCAAAGAACCACAAGTCAGCATGTTGAGCCATCACCCAACCGCTACTGATGAACCATTCGATGCAGCATATTGTGAGGACTACTGAAGAACCACAAGCCAGAGCATTCTGTGGTGCATGCTGAGCTATCTTTTCAAAGCTACTAAATGAATCACAGGTCAGACCATGTTGAGCCATCATTCTTCAACTCCAGTCCTCAAGGCGCCCCAACAGGTCATGTTTTCAGGATTTCCATTATTTTGCACAGGTGATTTGATCAGTTTCACTGCCTTAGTAATTACCACAGACGTTTCATCTGAGGGAAATCCTGAAAACATGACCCTTTGGGGTGCCTTGAGGACTGGAGTTGAGAAACACTGAACTAAAATGAATAACCACAAATCACAAAAGGCTGAGCCATCATTCAGCAGCTACCGAGGAACCACAAGTCTCATCATGCTGAGATGACTACTAAGGATCCACAAGTCCCACATGCATACCTGTTGTTCCAAAGCTACAGAAGAACCACAAATTCAACCGCGCCAACCTTCACCTGTTCAGTGGGTGAATTAAAAGTCCTAGCATGCCATATACTGCTGGAGACCCACATTGGATTACAAGACCCAACACAGCTCCTACTTCATCCTCCGATGCTGATGGACACAATAGGTGTCAACCTCTTGCATTTACATCGCACGGGAACTGTGGGTTGCAGAACATCCATCAGCTAAGAAAATGCTGCCTTGGAAACTCTGATCTGCAGGATTTCTAATGCCGCGTACACACGATCAAATTGTCCGGCGTACTAAGCCCCTGTACACACGGTCGGAGATTTCGACAACCAAATCTGACGGATTTTGTCCGAAACTGTTGCATACACACGGTCGGACTAAGTTGTCGAAAAATCCGATCATTCAGAACGTGATGACGTAATTTCGTTACGACGCGACTATGTTCAGGCTAGTAGCCAATAGCTTTGATGTAGGAATTTGATCTGAGCATGCGTGGCACTTGGTCCGATAAAAATTCTTTACACATGATCGGAGTATGTCCGATCGAACCAGTTGGTCGGAAAATATTTCCAACAAGTTGGAAAATTGGGTCCGACGGATATTCCGACGGAATCAGTCCGATGCATACCACACACAGTCGGATTATCCGACAACACGGTCCGATAGGACACATTCCGACGGAGTCTCCGACCGTGTGTACAAGGGCTTAGTCTGCCAGACCGCATTTCACCGGACAATCCGATCGTGTGTGTGGGCTTCAGCGGACTTTCTCAGCGTAAAGTCCGGCGGACTTAAAAAGTAGTTTTGCAGCCCAATCTTAAGGACTTGGGTTTCAGCGGACAATACGTTCGTCAGTATGCTAGTCCGGCGGACTAAGAATGACGCATGCTCAGAAGCAAGTACGAAAAAGGAAGCTATTGGCTACTGAACTTCCTTTTTCTAGTCCAGTCGTACGTGCTGTACGTCATCGCCCTAGCAATCACCGGACTTTCCGTGTGTGGCCAAGTCCATTCGGTAGAAAGTCCACTGGACCATCCGGCCGGATTGTTTGCAGGACCATCCGCCGGATTGCTTGCAGGACCATCCGCCGGATTGCTTGCAGGACCATCCGCCGGATTGCTTGCAGGACCATCCGCCGGATTGTTTGCAGGACCATCCGCCGGATTGTTTGCAGGACCATCCGCCGGATTGTTTGCAGGACCATCCGCCGGATTGTTTGCCGGAATAAGTACGCCGGACAATTCGATTGTGTGTACGCGGCATAAGAAAACTCACATATCATGCAAGCCACAAAAATAAATATGTTATAAATATTAAGAGGGAAAAAAAAAAATCTCCCAGGCAGCTCAATAGTAAATCCATCCTGTTGATGGCTTTCTAAGGTGGACTTCTTAGAACCCCCGTCCCGGAGACGGCACCGCCATTCTTTCCCGACACTCCACTCATAAATAAAACACATGTGTGGAGGTTTTCGGCTCGAGGTACATTGGCCACAAGCCACGCTGTAACATGGTACAGAAATGTGAACTATGCGAAACGCACTGTCCGTGTTACGCGCACATCTGGATCGAGTTCTGCGTGCATCGCGTCGGGGCGATATTATCAGAAGGTTGTTCAACATACTGGATGAATATAAGCCGCAGACAAGGAGGACACTTCTTAGTTGGACTCAATTTACTATGAAGCTGAATATGCATGGCTAAGGCCTTGCATACATACAATGCCGGACCCTTTCGGAGCCACCTGGAAATTTTATCGAAGTTCTGATCTTATGAACTATCATCGCGTTTATGGTTAATGCTCGGAATAATTATAGACCAAAAAAAATAAAAGTTTTTACTGCAATACTAGTCTTTATTTGGGTACAGCGGCACACACAAAAAATGGCCTGGTCACGAAGGGGGGGGGGGGGTAAATCTTCCGGAGCTGAAGTGGTTAAGATTGGATGAGGGAAGACTACAGGAAACAGAAAATCCCTGTAAAAGAGAAGAAAGGTGGCGGCAGCCCCTCAGCGAAAACCACCCAACAAGACGCAACAACTCCGGTATTTTTCATTTCTTCTCCAGGTCACCTACAGGATCGGGAAATTAAAATGAATGCGGAAATAAAATTCTTCAGGCAAATGAAATAACGTGGTTGTCTGGATCTGACAGACGAGTCGAATTTAGAAGATGAAAGGCGAAGGTATGTCCTGGGCCAAATCTCCACATAATATGACAATAAATACTCAAAAAAAAAACCTCTTCACTGCCAAAATAAGGGAGGCAGGAGAAGGTGAACGGGACTTTATATGTGCCACCGGGGAATCGCACCGCATTAACCTATCAATAGATTTTATTCAAAATGCTAGTACTAAACATCACAAATAGAATAGAAGACATCATTAAAAGCCACGTTCATGTGTATAGCCGATCTGCTGGTATTTGATGTCCAGGACCGACGCGTTTCACAAGCGACTCGCTTCCTCAGGATATAAGAACACACACTATATTACCAAAAGTATTGGGACTCCTGCCTTTACACGCACAAGAACTTTAATAGCATCCCAGTCTTAGTCCGTAGGGTTCAAGATTGAGTTGGCCCAGCCTTTGCGGCTATAACAGCTTCAACTCTTCAAGGCTGTCCACAAGGTTTAGGAGTGTCTATGGGGAAGGTTTGACCATTCATCTAGAAGAGCATTTGTGAGGTCAGGCACCGATGGTGGAAGAGAAGGCCTGGCTCGCTGTCTCCGCTCTAATTCATCCCATAGGTGTTCTATCGGGTTGAGGTCAGGACTCTGTGCAGGCCAGTCAAGTTCCTCCACTCCAAACTCTCTCATCCATGTCTTTATGCACTGGTGCGCAAGTCATGTTGGATCAGGAAGGGGCCCCAAACTGTTCCTGCAAAGTTAGGAGCATGAAATTGTCCAAAATGTATTGGTATATATCTGGTGTATATTGGTGTATTGGTATATATCTCATTCGTTCCAAACCCGCACAACCCTTTTTTTTTTTTTATTGGTCCGCACCGGCATCGTATCACATGTGTGTTCACACCAATGTGATCCGATTCATGTCCGAACTGTGAACTGCCTTGCGAGTCAGGTGCGATGTGAAAACACGCAGTGGATTCGCAGGGTTCCCGCATGGCACTAGTGTTACATTTTTCTTGAGGTTTTCTTGCGCTAAAGGCGCCAATAATGGCCGACAATAAATTCAAATTCATTTAAATCGATGATATGAATTAAAAAGTCCAATATATTAAAAATGATATGTAAAAATAAAACTATTTTGAAAAAAACTGTCATTTTCTGCACCAAAATTTCCATTCGGTGCACCTCTATAGTCAGGACTCTGTGCAGGCCAGTCAAGTTCCTCCACCTCAAACTCACTCATCCATGTCTTTTTTTTTATTTTTTTATTTTTTTTTTAACAGCCAGCGGTTTACTAATATTATTATTATTGTTTTATTTATTGAATTTGAACAGAAAAATATGCAACAAAACATGCAAGTCACACATTTTAATGCATTTCTGGGGGGGGGGGGGTGGCTTCAAAAATGCATCAAGCCACAATGGTAGCTCCAGAACGTTTTTTTTAACTTCAGGTGACTTGGGAGTGGACAAAAAGTCTTGGTTTTAGATACATTGCAACGGTTTAAAAGACATTTTATTTATTTATTTTTTTAACTGTATTTAAGTGTTGTGAGATCTGAGATCTTTTTGACCCCAGATCTCACATGCCTTTTCCCTATTACAAGGGATGTTTACATCCCTTGTAATAGGAATAAAAGTGATCCAAAGATTTATTTTTTAGAGGGACAGTGTAAAAGATAAATAAATAAAAAAAAAAAATATATAATTTTTAAAAAAATGTAAAAGCGCCTATCCCTCCGTGCTCGTGCGCAGAAGCGAACGCATATGCAAGTCGCGCCCGCATATATCTCCGAGATCGTGAGAGCGAGAGCAATAATTCTAGCCCTAGACCTCCTCTGTATCTCAAAGCTTGTAACCTATAGAAATTTTTAAATCGTCAGCGATGGAGATTAAGTGCCAAAGTTTGTTGCCATTCCACGAGCGGGGCGCAATTTTGAAGCGTGACAGGTTGGGCATCAATTTACTCGGCGTAACATTAT